>NW_022437230.1:34584-182593 GCF_009761245.1 Sapajus apella
ACACACACACACACACACACACACACACACACACACACACACACACAGAGGAACCCTAACCAATAGGCTGTTTACATCTGGGACCCTTAAAGGACATAACTGAGATCAGTACTGCAGGTTGCTCTCACTCTGCTGCACGGCTCCTGATGCAGAGGCCTGTGGCAGTTGCATCACATCCACTGACATCCATGTTACTGATCACTGCGACTCAGGGTTTGCTCATCCAATAATGTAGAGATCACTAGAGTTCCACAAGTGTTCCCTGCTCTCCTCCTGGCTGTGAGATCCTCTGTTCTATTCTGAGAACACAGAGATCTACTGGGTTTGTTTCCAACCTTCGAGGAAGGACCTGGGAGCCTGGTGAGGGAGGTTCACCTGCAACAGCAGTAACAGCAACGGGCACAGCCAGTGTGTTCACCAACTCATGAGAGACCACATTACCAACATCTCCCACTTAAGTTTCCCTGTCAACTAATAGCTTATCCTGGAAGTAATCACATTTATAGGTCAGTTGGATTATCCTTATTCTATTTTCCCCAGGAATGCTAAGTTACAAAGGAAACTGATACTGGAATGTTATGTCAGAGTGTAATCCAAGAATGGAATGCCCTGAAGTGGTGTGACTTCCAAAGCAGCCAATAAGGGCTTATAGGTTCCCAGATGAAGAAACATGTCAGCCTCCCTCAGTTTACAGGGAAGTGACATGTATGGAAAATCCAGTTTATTGAAGACTATGGAAAGAGATGTTTGCCTCCTTGTAACACTCAGTCCCCAAATGCCAGGAGCCCCTATGAATTATTCCAACAACAACAACAACTGCACTTGGAAACGTCCAATATATCCCAAACTAGGCCATGATAGTCTGGCTATAAACCACAAGTTTATGATGAAAAGAAGTATCCTCAAACTTGTTATTTACATCAAAAGATTAGGAATATTGCATTTGGTACACGGGAAATAACATGGCACAAAGGAAGAGGACACAATGTTCCCAAGAGGTGTTACAGGCCCCTTCCTCCTCTGTCTTGCTTTGCTTTCTGTGATAAGAAAGTGTTTCAGGGCTAGGCATGGTGGCTTAAGTCAGCCTAGGGAACATAGGGAGATCTGGTCTGAACAAAAAAAAATTCTAAAAAACGACCAGACATGGTGGGGTGTGTCTGTAGTCCCAGCTACTTGGGAGGCTGAAATGGAAGCATCACATGAGCCGGGGAGTGAGCCATGATTTCTCTACTGCACACCGGGCTGAGCAAAAGTGAGACACCATCTCAAATAAAACAAAAACAAAGAAAGTGTTTCAGGGCAATCTAGGGTGTGTGGTGAAGCTTCATTTCAAAGGTCAATCACTGCTATGGGACATTTATGCTCAGGTTGTTTCTGTGGTAGTCACAGCTCTGAGATCCTGGGACTGATGTCTTTCTTGGTGAGAACAGCCCTCTCCAGGCTGGGACATGGGAGGAAGGGGCCTGGTTAGCTCGTCAGGCTACTAGGGACAGCTGTCTGCTGTGGGATCACAGATGAGACCAGGAGAAGGACAGCTGAAAGAAGGAGATGGGAGACTACCTCCACAGGCTAAGGGCCGGTGTCTGTTAGTGAAGGGAAGATATTGGCCCTACATCCTGACATTGCTCTAGGCTCCTGTGGAAGGACATGATGGGGCCAGAAAGAATCCAGGGCTGATGGGAGGAGCAGAATAGCTGGTATCACCTCCCGTCCTGTGTGTCCAATGGTCCCTGAGAGGAGCCCATGCAATTTTGGAATCTAAAATGTTATTTTCTGACATTCCCTCCATTCACCACCCATGAAGAGAAGAGACTTGAGATAATCTGAGGCCTTCAGTGAGAAAGGCCAGACAGAGTTGTGAGGCCTCCTCAAATATCCCTCTGGCCTACCCTTATGGTGAGTCTCACACTAGTTCATCCTGTCCTGTGTTCCTGTGTGCTCTGAGGTCACTCTTCTCAACCTCATGTGTGTCCTGGGAAGAGTGGGTATATTGCAGACAGTCTTGCTAGCTAAGGGATTTAATAAGGTTTCTGAAAGTTCCCTAGGCTGGCCAGTAAGCTCCCAGATCCTAGGGCATCATTCTGATTACACTATATGAGATCCACCAGGTGTGAATCCTGGAATCTTAATTTTAATGGATCCTGGTTTCCAACTTACACAGAAACAGGTCTGAGAACTAAGAGGAGGGGAATAGTTTCCTTTCTCAGCTACACAGCTTCTTTCTCCTTTCTGAAGGTGTAGAAGGGACAGGTTTGGTGTGTTCCCTGATGTATAGACCCAAGACCTTTAGGTGAGGAGACACTGACATGCTGCCTGTTATGGTAATGACACACTCAGGGCGCCATCTTCAAATGATATCCAGGCCAATCCTTTCAAGTCTCCATCTCGTTTTTTTTGTTGTTGTTCTTTAGAATCTCATTTCTTTTTTTTTTTTTTTTTTTAATTGTACTTTAAGTTCTGGGTGCATGGGCAGATCTTGCAGGATTGTTGCATAGGTATGCGCATGTCATAGAGGTTTGCTGTATCCATCTACCCGACACCTACATCAGGCATTTCTCCCATTGTTGTCCCTTCCCAACCACCCCTCCCCCCGTTGCCCTTCCTATAGCCCACCACCCACCAACAGACCCCAGTGTGTGATGTTCCCCTGCCAGTGTCCATGTGTTCTCACTGTTCAACACCTGCCTATGAGTGAGAACATGAGGTGTTCAGTTTTGTGTTCTTAAGTCACTTTGCTGAGAATGATGCTTTCCAGATTCATCCATGTCACTACAAAGGACACGAACTCATCATTTTTTGTGGCTGCATAGTATTCCATGGTGTATATGTGCCACATTTTCTTTGTCCAGTCTATCCTTGATGGGCATTTGGGTTGGTTCCAGGTCTTTGCTATTGTAAACAGTGCCACAATGAACATACATGTGCATGGGTCTTTATAATAAAAAGATTTATAATCCTTTGGGTATATACCCAGTAATGGAATTGCTGGGTCAAATGGAATTTCTATTTCTAGGTCCTTGAGGAATTGCCACACTGTCTTCCACAATGGTTGAACTAATTTACACTCCCAACAACAGTGTAAAAGTGTTCCTATTTCTCCACATCCTCTCCAGCATCCATTGTCTCCAGATATTTTTAAGGATTGCCAATCTAACTGGCATGAGAGGGTATGTCAATGTGGTTTTGATTTGCATTTCTCTAATACTCAGTGATGATGAGGTTTTTTCATATGTTTGTTGGCCTCTTAAATGTTTTCTTTTGAAAAGTGTCTGTTCATATCCTTTGCCCACTTTTGAATGGATTTGTTTGTTTGTTTTCTTGTAAATCTGCTTAGATTCTGAGTATTAGGCCTTTATCGGATGGATAGATGGCAAAAATTTTTCCCCATTCTGTTGGTTGCCAGTTCACTCTAATGATTGCTTCTTTTGCTGTGCAGAATCTCTTAAGTTTAATTATATCCCAGTTGTTTATTTTGGCTTTTGTTGCCAATGCTTTTGGTGTTTTAGTCATGAAGTCCTTTCCTATGCCTATGTCTTGAATGGTTTTGCCTCAGTTTACTTCTAGGGTTTTTATGGTATTAAGTCTTCTGTTTAACCCTTTAATCCATCTGTAGTTAATTTTAGTGTAAGGTGTCAGGAAGGGGTCCAGTTTCTGCTTTCTGCAGATGGCTAGCCAGTTGTCCCAAAACAATTTATTAAACAGGAAGTCCTTTTCCCTTTGCTTGGTTTTGTCAGGTTTGTCAAAGATCAGATGGTTGTAGATGTGTGGCATTGCCTCCCAGGCCTCTGTTCTGTTCCATTGGTCTATATCTATGTCTTGGTACCAACACCATGCTGTTTTGATTACTGTAGCCTTGTAATGTAGTTTGAAGTCAGGTAGCAATGACGCCTCCAGCTTTGTTCTTTTTGCTTAGGATTGTCTTGGGTATTCGGGCTCTCTTTTGGTTCCATGTGGTTTTTTTCCAGTTCTGTGAAGAAGGTCATTGGCAGCTTAATGGGGATAGTGTTGAATGTATAAATTACTGTGGGCAGTATGGCCATTTTCACGACACTGATTCTTCCTAACCATGAGCATGGAATGTTTCTCCATTTGTTTGCGTCCTCTCATTTCCTTGAGCAGTAGTTTGTAGTACTCCTTCAAGAGGTCCCTTACATCCTTTGTTAGTTGTATTTCTAGGTATTTTATTCTCTTTGCAGCAATTGTGAATGGTTGTTCACTCATAATTTGGCTCTCTGTTTTTCTGTTATTTGTGTATAGGAATGCTTGTGATTTCTGCACACTGATTTTGTTTTATTCCTTTCCATGTGTAGTGCTTCCTTCAGGAGCTCTTATGAGGCAGGTCTGGTGGCAAAAAGATCTCTCAGCATTTGCTTGTCCATAAAGGATTTTATTTCTCCTTCACTTATGAAACTTAGTTTGGCTGGATATGAAATTCTACATTGAAAGTTCTTTTCTTTGCGGATGTTGAATATTGGCCCCCACTCTCTTCTGGCTTGTAGGATTTCTGCCGAGGGATCCACTGTGAGTCTGATGGCCTTCTCTTTGTGGGTGACCCAACATTTCTCTGTGGCTGCCCCTAGCATTTTTTCCTTCATTTTAACCCTGGTGAATCTGATGATTGTGTGCTTTAGGGTTGCTCTTCTTGAGGAGTATCCTTGTGGTGTTCTCTATATTTCCTGGATTTGAATGTTGGCCTGCCTTGCTGGGTTGGGGAAGTTGTCCTGGATAATATCCTGAAGAGTGTTTTCCAGGTTGGATTCATTCTCCCTGTCACATTCAGGTACATCGATCAAGCGTAGATTAGGTCTTTTCACATAATCCCATATTTCTTGGAGGCTTTGTTCTTTTCTTTTCACTCCTTTTTCTCTGATCTTTCCTTCTCGTTTTATTTCATTGAGTTGATTTTCAGTCTCTGACATCCTTTCTTTTGCTTGATCGATTCAGCTATTGAAACTTGTGTATGCTTTGCAAAGTTCTCGTGCCATGTTTTTCAGCTCCATCAAGTCATTTTGTTTTTCTCTAAGCTGGTTATTCTAGTTAGCATTTTATCTAACCTTTTTCTCAAGGTTTTTAGTTTCTCTGCATTGGGTTAGAACATGTTGCTTTAGCTCAGAGAAGTTTGTTATTACCCACATTCTGACGCTGCTTCTGTCAATTCAGCAGACTCGTTCTCCATCTTGTTTTGTTGCCTTACTGGAGAGGAGTTGTGATCCCTTGGAGAAGGAGAGACCTTCTGGTCTTTGATGATTTCATCCTGTTTGTGCTGGTTTCTTCCCATCTTTGTGGGTTTATCTACATTTGATCTTTGAAGTTGGTGATTTCAGATGGGGTCTCTTGAGTGAACCTCCTTTCTGTTGATGTTGAAGCTACTTCTTTTTGTTTTTTAGTTTTCCTTCTAACAGTCAGGCCCCTCTGCTGTAGGACTGCTGGAGGTCCACTCTAGACCTTGCTTGCCTGGGAATCACCTGTGGGGGCTGCGGAGCATCCAGGATTGCTGCGTGATCTTTCCTCTGGTAGCTTCCTTCTAGAAGGGTACCTGCCAGATGTCAGTCACTGCTCCCCTGTATGACGTGTTTTTTGGTTATTCGGGGGTCAGGAGCCACTTGAGGAGGCAGTCTGTCCCTTGTCTGCTTGCACAGGTGCTGCTGGGCTGCCTCTGACTCAGCCCAGCCACTGCGTAGGCTTCCTCTGGGTTTTGCTTACACAGGTGAGATTAGAACCACCTTTGCAATGGCGGTCGCCCTTCCCCCCAGTGAGCTTGATCGTCCAGGGCTGAGATCGCACTGATGTGCTGGCTGGGAAACTCTCAAGTGAGAGGGCTTCAGTTTCCTGGTCTTTGTGGGGGTGTATCACCTGCCTCCCTGCTTTCAGCTCTCCCTCTTTCTGGGGAGCGGGTAAATCTGTCCCGCAGGCACTCTCAGCGCTAGTCAAAACTTGCGCCCAGATCTGTGCTGACAACTTGCTGCACCAAGGCTAGTGGGAGCTGTTGCTCAGACCTGTGTTAGCAATTCATGGCGCAGTTCAGTCTGGTGTCGTTCCCCTGGACTGTGGGTTGCAAAGGCCATGGGAGAAGCGCAGTGTCTGAACCAGAGTGCTGAGGGATTAACGTCCCCGATCCTCAGGCCGGTTGCACTTCCCAGGTGGGGCAATGCCCTGCCCTGCTTCGGTTTACCCTCCTTGGGCTACACCCACTGTCCAATCAGTCCCATTGAAATGAACCTGGTACCTCGGTAGGAAATGCAGAGATCACTCGCCTTCTGCATTTCTCTCACTGGGAACTGCTCTCCAGAGCTGTTCCTCTTTGGCCATCTTGGTGGAAGTCCTCAAGTCTCCATCTCTTAAATATTTCTGAAGAAACCAAATGTGTCTTGCCTGTACAGTCTTGTGCTGTAAAATTCTCAATATTTTGCAAAAGCCTTTGGCTCTTACCCTTGATTGCACAATTATGCAGCACAGTAGAGTTTTTCATGATGCCTCTGACCGGTGGTTCCAACACTCACTGCTGGGTGACACTGAGAAAGTTACTTAACATCTCTGTGACTCCTTTCTCCATTAGTCCCATGGAAATATTACTAGTAAATTCATCTACTTCTTGGGGCAGTTTAGAGCACTGACTGTGTGAAGACATGTACAGTTCTCAGGACAGTCCCAGGCCTGTGGTCAGTTTTCAGTCAATTCTAGCTGTTACTATTTTGCTGTTAGTCTTGTTGCTGTTCCCACATTTCTCTGGAGCCTGTTCCAGAGATACGATGTCACGATCACCTTTGACCCATTGGATGATCTTTTGATTATCGCTTCATTCCTTCAGGGATTCAAGGACTGAGTCTGTGGGGTAGGGCAAGATCGTATTCTTACGAGCACAATGAATATTCAGCTGTCCTCACAGGGTATTGTGGAGCCTAAATGTAACGCTGGGATTTCATCATCATGAGCTGGTATGAAAATTGTAAATGGAAATTTCTCTAGGAAATCAGAACTGTAATGACCTCTTCATGTGATTTGTATAATGCTTGCAAAAATAGTGACTGGGTAAGGATAGCAAGCATATATATATATATAAACATTTTAAAATTTACAATTTTTCTATTTCATAGTTTCTGCTTTTTGTGTCCTTTCTTTGTTTTACATGATGCCACAGGTTCTCCTACATTTTCTTCAAGAAGTGTCGTAACATTAGCTTTTACTTTAAGTTTTATGATGCATTTTGGGTTAAATTTTGTTTATGGTGTGAGATAAATGTTGAGATTCATTTGTTTGCATGTCAGTGTCCAATTGTTCCACCGTCATTCTCTGAATACAACATCCTTTCCCACTAAATTATCTTGGCAACTTATGGAAAAAAAAATCAATTTAACATGACTATATTGGTCTAGCGTTGAAGCCTTATTCTTTCCTTATGTCAATATCACACTGTCCTGATTACCACAGTCATGAAAAATGTCTTGAAAACAGGTAATGAATCCCTCAGTATTCTTGTTATTTATAAAATTGTTAGACTGTTCTAGTCCCTTTGCTTTTCCAATAAATTTTGATGTCAGCTTGTCAATGTATAGAAACAGAAGGCTACATGGATTTTGATTGTGTTTACATTGAATGTATAGTTCATTTGGGAGAAACTGACATATTCACAATCTTGAGTGTTGCAATCCGTTCATGTGGTATACATCTCCATTGATTTCAGCTGGCTTTAGTATTTCACAGCAATATTTTCTAGGCTTCTGAGTACAGGTTGCATGCATATTTTGTTAAATTTTACCACTAAATATTTCCTGGGTGTTTTGCTGCTATAATAAGTGATAATGATTTTCAATTTTCAACTGTTTGTTGCTGATATATGTAGGGACTTGGATGAATCTGGAAACCGTCATTCTCAGCAAACTGACACAAGAACAGAAAGCCATATGTAGGGACTTGGATGAATCTGGAAACCGTCATTCTCAGTAAACTGACACAAGAACAGAAAGCCAAACACCATATGTTCTCACTCATAGGTGGGTGTTGAACAATGAGAACACGTGGACTCAGGGAAAGGAGCATCACACACTGAGGGAAGTTGGGGGGGGTGGTAGGGGAGAGACAGCCGGGGGTGGAGAGGGATAACGTGGAGAGAAATGCCAGATATAGTATGCACCTAAAGTAAAATAAATAAAATTTTTAAAAAGTCTGAATTGAGGTTTGCATACTTACATTGTACCATATTATTTTTCTAAAATCACGTATATATTCAAGTCATGGGGTGAGACACATTTGGCTATGATGTTGTAAATTTTTAATATATTCCTAGTTTTGAACAGCTATCATTATAGCATAAATCTATGCTTTTATGAACACGTCATGTTCATGTTACTAGTCTGTCATGTTATTTTCTCATAATGTTTGGTTTTGATATCAGGTTGATGTGGGCTCTGTAAAATGCTTTCAAAAGTGTGATCTCTTTTCAATTATCATAAAGAGTTTGTGTAGAATGGACGCTATTTCTTCCGCAAATGTTTTGCAGAATCATCCAGTAAAATCACCAGAAACGTGAAATTTACTTGAGAAAAAAATTTTGTTTCATTTCTTTGTTGGTTTTAGTGAATTTAATTTCTTTACTTGGTATAAACGCTATATATGTCGTCTATTTATTTTTGGGGAATGAGATTTGCTAGCTAGTGTCCTTTAAGGCATCTTCACATTCCACTTAAAAAATAATTTTTTGAAGAGTGCTTTTCACCACATTCCCTATCACACATTTTATATCTGAAGGATCTGTATCGATGTGCCCTCTGGCATTACTGACGTTTGTAATCTGTATTCTCTCTCTCTCTCCACCTCTCTCATCAGTCTGGATAAAGGTTTATTAATTTGACTGATCATCACAAAGAAGCCACTTCTGGTTTCACTGATTTTTCTCTATAGATTTTCTCATTCTACTTAGTTTATTTCTCCTCATATCTTTATTAATTTTTCCTTCTTGTTGCTTTGGGTATAATTTGATTTTATTTTTTGAGTTTCTTATTTATTTTTTCTGAGACTGAATCTGGCACTGTCACTTAGGCTGGAGTGCAGTGGCATGACCGCAGCTCACTGCAACCTCCACCTCCTGGGTTCAAATGATTCTCCTGCCTTAGCCACCATGCACAATTAAGTTTTGTATTTTTAGTAGATGGGTTTTTGCCATGTCAGCCAGGCTGATCTTCAACTTATGGCCTCATGTTCTCTCCCCGCCCTGGCCTCCTCAGGTACTGGGATGACAGATATGAGCTACCATGCCTGGCCAAGTATTTTTCTAGTTTCTTAACGTGGAAGTTTAGGTAATTGACTTGAGAAGTTTCTTCCTTTCTGATATGAGTATTGAATACTATAAATTTTTCTCAGTGCACTGCTTTAGGGTGTCATCTTGAATTTTTTAGTATGTTACGTTTTCATATTTAAATTTTCTCTACAACTTCTTGTTTCATCTCTTCAGCACTTCAAAGTGTTGTTTAATTTCTAGGATTTCAGATATTGTTCTACAACTGATTTCTATTTCAATTGTTTTATGGTCACAAAACATGTTTTGTAAGATTTCCTTCCTTTTGAATTTATTGAGATTTGTTTTTTTTTTTGGCCCAGAATATGGTCTATCTTGGTGAACACTCCATGTGCCCTTGTGAAGAATGTATATTCTGCTGTTGTTCTGTAAATATCAGTTAGGCCAATTTGGTTGATAATGTTGTTCAAGCCTTCTGCATATATGTATCCCGATTTTGTTATAAACTTTTTTTTTACCAATTGCTGGGAGAAATGTTGAAGTCTTCTACTATAAATGCAGATGTGTTTATTTCTTCTTCCTCATATATCGGTTTTTCCCTCATGTATTTTGGGCTTGCATACATTCTCGTGGTGTTTCTGTTGTCGGAATCAATGCACCTCTCTATGATTTTTATGTAATGGCCTACTTTGTTCCTTGTGATAATCTCCACCATAAATTGTACTTTGTGAGGTATTAACTGAGCACCTCCAGTTTCTATGTGATTCATATTTGCAGGGTATATCTTTTAACCCTTTACTTTCAACTTACTTTTAACATCCATTACATTTAACTCATTTATTTTTAAACTGTGGTTAATTTTAACAGTGTATAATTTGTTCTTGTTCTCTTTATCCACCCTTACAAGCTCTAACTTTTTACATTTGAGACAAGATATCATTCTGTCACCCAGACTGAATTGCAGTGGTGTGATCATAGCTCACTGCAGCCTTGACCTCCTGGGCTCAAGTGATCCTCCCACCTCAGTCCCTGGAGGAGCTGGAACTAGAGGAGTGGATCACCACGCCTGCCTAGAATTTTTTATCTTTGTAGAGACAAGATCTCACTGTGTTTCCCTGAATGGCCTTGACCACATGGCCTGAAGGGATCCTCCAGCATTGACCTCTCAAAGTGCTGGCATTAGAGGCATGAGCCACCGCGCCTGGCCAAACTCTGACTTTTCATAGACAAGGGTCAGCAAATTAATGTGGAAACAGTTTACCTTGTATCTTCCAACTTGCTATATATTTTGATATATCACATCCCTTTTTTATTGTTTTCCCTGTTTCTTCCCTTCCTTTAGACCAGTTTAACATTTTGTTCGACACCACTTCCATCTCCACTGTTGGCTTACTAGTTGCATACCTTTGTTTCTAGGGATTGCTCTAAGGATTACTATATGTATCTGTAAGACAAAGTAAGCCTTTAAGTGCCATACCTTTTTTCCTATTCCTTCCTTCTATTCTTTATACTCTCATTGTCTTACATTTTAATTCTACATATGTTAAAATTCTCATATCACATTGTTACTATTTTTGATGTAAGCTGCCAATTATCTTTTAAAGACATTAAATATAAGAAAAGCATTCTGATTTAGCCACAATTTTACCACTTTCTGCTCTAGTCAGTCCTTTCTGTGGTTCCAAATTTCCTTCTGATATAATTTTTCCTCTGCTTGAAGAACTTCCTTTAACACATTTTGTGGGGTACATCTGCTATGAATAATGTCAGCTTTTTGCTTGTTTGCTTGCTTGTTCAAAGTTTTTGTTTATTGGAAAATGCTAGAGTTGATTAGAGAATCCTGGGTTGTATAGCTTCTGATAAGAAGTCTACCGCCCTTCTGGAGTTTGTTTTTCTGTATGTAACACGTCTCTTTTTTCTCTTCTCTTCTGGACATTAGCTTTGGTGTTTGAGTCGATCTTATCAGTAGCTGAGCTGGGTTTCAATTGCGTTCGCTCCCCAACACACACACCAGGAGTGTTGGGCGACCATCAGGTGATTGTTAGACAGCTGTTCATTGTTCCTCTAAAATAATAATTGGTCACAGCCAGCAGCAGGGAAAGGCAGTCTCCCAATAGAAGGAAAACACCGGAAACTAATCAGCAGCTTCCTAGTAAGATCTCAGGAGTGGGGAGAAGTAACACAAGATTATGGAAGTATGCAAACGTAGAAAAGTGTAAGTCAACGCCTGGCATGGTGGCTCATGCCTGTAATCCCAGCACTTTGGGAGGCCGAGGTGGGTGGATCACGAGGTCCAGGGATCGAGACCATCCTGGTCAACATGGTGAAACCCTGTGTCTACTAAAAATACAAAAAATCAGCTGGGCATGGTGGCGCATGCCTGTAATCCCAGCTACTCCAGAGGCTGAGGCAGGAGCATTGCTTGAACCCAGGAGGCTGAGCTTGCAGTGAGCCGAGATCACACCATTGCACTCCAGCCTGGGTAACAAGAGTGAAACTCCATCTCAAAAAATAAAAAGAAAACAAGTGTAAGTCAAGTGGTCATGCCACGCACTTGGTCTTTCAAGTTGCCCACTTTGCCCTCTTCCAAGTGTACCTTGGTTCCTTTCTTTGGTTTCCTTCCTCACTGCTTTAAAGCTTTCTAATAAGCTTTCACTCCTGCTCTGAAACTTGCCTCAGTCTTTCCTTCTGCCTTATGCCCCTCAGTGGAACTCTTTCCTCTGAGGAGGCAAGAATTGAGGTTGCTGCAGGTCCGTATGGATTTGCCACTGGTTACTCAATACCTTCCACCCCTTACAATCCTACTGCTGATGTGGCACTCAGCACGGCATGCACAGCCAGACTACAGTAGACTCTCTCCCAGGGGGTGACTACTGCTGCTCTTGGTGGAGGCAGGGGGTTCTCAGTTTTCCTGATCAACCTCAGTGTTAGGCAAGTCCTTTATGCTTAACCCTCAGGGGCAGGACTTTTTCAGCATTCCTATCAGGCTCCGTTTGTGTTGGCCAAATTCTTCCCTGTTTCACTGGGGAAACTTGTGTGGGAGTTTTCCTTTTCTTCTCCCAAAATATCAGGGTTTTGTTTTATATCAGTGTGGGTTAGTGGGAGAAACTGGGTTTCCTGCCCTTTCTCCAGACTGAAACATCTTTGCATCCATTCCTCCTTAGACTTTCGCTAGGGACTTATGTTGAGAGGATTTCTTGTCCCTCTTCCAATGGCTGGTGACTGCTTCTGTAAGAGAAGATGTTGGTGTTGTATTTATACGACATAATATTATTCAGGGTAAATAAGAAGAAGATCCTGCCATTTTCCACAGTATGAATGGATGTGTAGGGCATTATGCTAAGTGAAATAAGCTAGAGAAAGAAAAGTATTAGTTGATCCCACTTATGTGTGGAATCAGAAAGAAAGGTGTGGGCAGGGAGAAAAAAGAGAGAGAAAGAGAGATGGAAAGAGGAAAAAAAGGAAGGCAGGAAGGGAGGGAGTAGGAAGGAAGGAAAAGAAAACAAAAGAAATAGGAAAGAAAGGGAACAAGAGAGAGAAAGAAAAAGGCAGAATATAGGGAGACAGAGAACAAATTGGTGATGATCAGGGACAGGGGAAGATGGGGGAGGAAATGGGGAGAGGAAGGTCCAAGGATACAAAGTCTCAGTTATGTAGGATGAACAAGCCTAGAGATCTAAGGTATGACATGAGTATTGTTGTTAATGTATTATATTAGGCCCTTTGGTTAAAGCAGTAGATTTTAGCTGTTTTAGTCACACAAAAGCCACTGTGAGAAGATATAATAGGATAATTTGCTTCACTACAGTAGCCATGTTACTATCTTTATGTATCCCATAGCATCATGTTGTAAACCGCAAATGTACACAATCAAAATTATATTTTAAAAAAGAGCCAAGATTTGGAAGCAATCAGGTTTTCTTGCCATGGAGGATGCCCCCAGGACTCCATGGATTCCTCCAGTCTTCCTCATGAATGCCAGATGGAGGTGCCCAGGAAAAAGCTGGCAAGTGAATGTGGAGTCCACTTGTGTCTGAGACTTTCAGGGATTCTAGCTCTCCCAACCGCCTGAGTTTGGCCTTTATGAGTTTGTTACATTTTAAGTTTTTTCCTTTTACCCCCGCCTATGACTGTCACTTCTTCCACACATGCTCTGCCAGAGGTGATGCAGTTTGTGTGTCTCATCTCTCCTCAGAGGGCCTAGTCACCCTTTTGCATCAGCTCCCATGACTGCCTTGTTACCTCAACTAACTTAGTTTTATTTTTTGTAGAATCAGGGTCTCACCATGTTGCCAGGACTGGCGTCAAACTCATGGCCTCAAGCGATCCTCCGATCTGGCCTCCCAAAATTCTAGGATTGCAGGCATGAGCCACTTTGCCAGGCTTTTTGCTCAGTTTTTAATCAGGTTATTTGTTTTCTTACGGTTGAGTTCCTTATATATTTTGGATTATCACCCCTTCTCACATGTATGGTTTGCAAATACATTCTCTCCTTCCATAGGTTGTCTTTGCACACTGCTGTTTCTTTTGCTGTGTAGCATTTCTGCATTTGATACAATCTCATTCATGTACTTTTGCTTTTGTTCCCTGTGCTCTGGGGATCATATCCAAAAATATCAATGCCCAGACCCATCTTATGGAGCTTTCTCCCTATGTTTTCTTCTAGTAGTTTCATGGATTTGGGTCTTACATTATAAGATGTTAATTCATTTTAAGCTGACTTTTGTATATGGTGAGAGATGAGGATGGAATTTCATTCCTCTCTATGTGGATATACCATTCTCCAAATACCATTTATCAAAGGATGCCCTTCAGTCACTGGGTGTTGTTGGCACCTCTGTCAAGATCCAATTGACCGTAAGTGCATGGATCTACTTCTGGGCTCTCTATTCTGTTCCGTTGGGCCATGTGTCTATTTTGGGGATATCAGACTACTTCAATTCTCTTTCTGGATTTATATTCCTCGATTTTGTTGCCCTCACTCCTCTCTGTCAGTTTTCAGGTATTCTTTGGCTTTGCTCTATATTCTTTCCTTTGGAGAATTGATTCATCATTATAACTTTAGGTATTAGAAGTTATGGGGTGGCCAAAGGATCCTCAATAGTCTTCTCTCTCAAAGCATATGCAATTTTTTTAAGGATACACACAAATTAATTGAAGCTTTTGTTTGTTTCTGAGACAGTGTCTGGCTTTGTCACCCAGGCTGGACTGCAGTGGTGTGTTGCTACCTTACTGTAGCCTCGAGCTCTGGGGCACAATTGATCCTCCCTCCTCGACCTCCCAAGGAACTGGGATTACCAGTGTGAACCATCAAAACAACAACAACAAAAAACAAGTATGAACTATCAAACCCAGCCCAGAGACATGTAAATTTATCATTGTAATCTTTTGAAATGCATAATTCAATTTAATTTTGGCATAATTCTTTCAAAGAAATTGTGTCCAGAGAGATTCATTCTTTCTAAGGCTAAAATAGTCATTAAAAAGATAGATCCTGGCTGGGCACAGTGGCTCATGCCTGTGTGAATTGATTGAGCCTACAGAAGTAGTTAAATTCATTGTAAACGTGGTAGAAAACCCAGAACCAGGGAAGGGAGTGATTAATCAAAACAAGTATAAAAATTGGCCAAAATTGGAGAATGAGTTGAGCCTGTGTGTTTGAATGCAGCCTGAGCAACACCGTAACACCCCACATCTGAGTAAATAATTAAGTATACTAGGTGTATGAATAATTCAAAAGGGGTATTTAATTATATATTATATTCAAAATACATGAGGGAAATATCCGTACATGACAAAGAAGATGTAAACACATCTGCACTTACAGTAGAAGACTTCAACATTCCTCCGAGCAATTGGTTGAAGAAGTGTGCAACAAAATCAGGAGATATATATATATATATATATATATATGCAGAAGGCTTGAACAACTGTATCAACTAACTTGCCCTAATTGATATTTATAGAACAACAGCAGAATATACAGTCTCCACAAGTGCACGTGGAATGTTCACCAAGATAGGTCATACTGTGGGCCAAAAAACAAATCTCAACAAATTCTAAACGAATGAAATCTTACAAAACATGTTTTGTGATCACAAAATAACCAAAATAGAAATCAGTTGTGGAATGGTATCTATAATATATTGGAAATCAAACAGCACTTTTGAGTAATGCAGAGATGATAGATGAAATTGTAGGGAAAATTTTAAAATGAAATCACAACATATCCATAAATGTAGGATAACACACTAAAGCAATGCACAGAGGAAAATTTATAGTATTCGATACTTGTATCGGAGAGGAAGAAATGTCTCAAGTCAATTGTGTAAGCTACTACATTAAGAAACTACAAAAACAGTTGGCTGGGCACGGTGGCTCACACCTGTAATCCCAGCACTTTGGGAGGCAAAAGTGGGCAGATGACATGAGGCCAGGAGTTTAAGATGAGCCTGGCCAATATGGTAAAACCCCATCTTTACTAAAATTGCCAAAATTAACTGGGCATGATGGCTGAGGCAGTAGAATTGGAATTGCTTGAACACAAGAGGTGGAGGTTGCAGTGAGCCGAGGTCGCACCACTGCACTGCAGCCTAGGTGACAGCGCCAGAATCAGTCTCAGAAGAAGAAGAAGAACAAAAGCCTTAATATATAAATAAACAAAAATATGAAAGCAGAAAAATAAAAATCAAATTATACCCAAAGCAACAGGAAGGAAAACTAATAAACATATGAAGAGAAAAAAAGTAAATAGAAATGAGAGAATGTATAGAAAAAAAAATCAGTGAAGGAGATTGATCCAAGATGGCCATTTAGGAACAGCTAAGGATTCCAGCTCCCAGTGAAAGCGCTGAGGGTGAGTGGACGCCGCATTTTTATTGTCCACAGACTAGGAAATTCCCAGGTGGAGGAGGCCCACCAGTCGCCAGCACGGCTGTTTCGGCCAGCGAGGCTGTGTCGGCCAGCGCAGCTGCTTTGCCCCGCCCGGCTGCTTTGTCAGTGCCCCGGCGCAGCGGTTCTCCATACAAAATACACTGGTCTGTGTGCCCTTTTGGCTGGTGATTGGAGCCACGGGAAGCCACCCATTCATCTGTTTAAATAGGGAACTGAACAGGGAATCAGGACAGTAGATTCCAGGGCAAAAAATCTCAGTGCCGCTGTTTAAGCCAGCACAGTGAGTCGCTGCACAGGAAAACACACAGATCCCAGCGCCTCTTCAACAGGCAACTGGAACACCAACTTAAAAAAAAAAAAAAGGCTCTGAGGCAGGGAGCCAGGCGATCAGGCTCAGCTGGTCCCACCCCCACAAAAGAACAGCAATCAGAAACTCTCTGGATTGAGAGTTTCACAGCAAGTGCAGCTGAACCCGTGTGGTCCAGCTCTGTTGGGGAGGGGCGTCGGCCATTACCGAGGCAGCCCACCACTATGGAGGTAGTCAGCCAATGCTGAGGCAGCCCGCCATTGCTGAGACAGCCCGGCATTGCCAAGACAACCCGCCAATACAGAGAGACTCCGCCTTAATGGAGGCAGGCCACCATTGCTGACGCAGTTCTAACTACACCCATATAAACAGGACTGCAGGGAAGTTCACTCAGCAGCTGGGCAGAGCCCACAGCAGCTCAGCAAAGCCTCTACAGGCCGACAGTGACTAGGCTGCCTCCTTGCTGGGCAGGGCAGCTCTGAAGGAAAAAAAAAGAAGGCAGCAGCATACCGGAAACTCATATAGCCCTAAATCCCTGGGACAGAGCACCTGGGAACAAAAAGCGGTTTATGAGTTCTGCTGCAGCAGACATAAACGTACCTGCCCAGCAGCTCTGAATGAACAACAGAGCTCACAGCTCAGCATTTGAGCTCCTATAAAGAAGAGACCGTCTCCTCAAGCAGCTCCCTGACCCCTGTATATCCAAAGAGCCACCTCATAAAGGAGAGATCAGATTGTCACTTGGCGGGTATCCTTCTGGGACAAAGATAGCAGAAGAAGAAAACCGGTAACAATTCTTACGGTTCAGCAGCTGCTGCAGGTGATCCCCAGGCAAGCAGGGCCTGGAGTGGAACTCAGCAGACCTACAGCAGAGGGGCCAGACTGGCAGAAGGAAAACCAAGAAACAGAAATAACCTCATCATCAACAAATAGAACGTCCACTGAGAGACCCAATCTGAAAGCCAGCAACTACAAAGACGACAGGTGGATAAATCCACAAAGATGGGAAGAAACCAGCACAAAAAGGATGAAAACACCCGAAACCAGAACACCTCTCCTCCTACAAGGGATCAAAACGCCTCACCAGCAAGGGAACAAGGTTGGAGGGAGAATGAGTGTGATGAAATGACAGAATCAGATTTCAGAAGGTGGGTAGTAAGAAACTTCTGTGAACTAAAAGAAAATGTTCTAACCCCATGCAAAGAAACTAAGAACCTTGAAAGAAGATTTGACGAAATGCTAACGAGAATGGACAAAATAGAAAGGAATGTAAATGAATTGACGGAGCTGAAAAACACAACACGAGAACTTCGTGAAGCATGCACAAGTATCAACAGCCGAATTGACCAAGCAGAAGAAAGGATATCAGAGGTTGAAGATCAACTCAATGAAATAAAACAGGAAGGCAAGAATAGAGAAAAAAAGGGTAAAAAGGAATGAACAAAATCTCCAAGAAATGTGGGACTATGTGAAAAGACCTAATCTACGTTTCATAGGCGTACCTGAATGCGACGAAGAGAATGAATCCAAGCTGGAAAATACTCTTCAGGATATTATCCAGGAAAACTTCCCCAACCTAGCAAGGCAGGAAAATATTCAAGTCCAGGAAAAACAGAGAACACCACAAAGATATTTGTCAAGAAGAGCAACCCCAAGGCACATAATCGTCAGATTCACCAGGGTTGAAATGAAGGAGAAAATACTAAGGGCAGCTAGAGAGAAAGGTCAGGTTACCCACAAAGGGAAGCCCATCAGACTCACAGCACATCTCTCAGTAGAAACCCTACAAGCCAGAGTAGAGTGGGGGCCAATATTCAACATCCTTAAAGAAAAGAACTTTCAACCCAGAATCTCCTATCCAGCTAAACTAAGCTTCATAAGTGAAGGAAAAATAAAATCCTTTGTGAACATGCAAGTACTCAGAGATTTCGTCACCACCAGGCCAGCTTCACAAGAACTCCTGAAAGAGGCTCTACACATATAAAGGAACAACCAGTACCAGCCACTACAAACACATGCCAAATGGTAAAGAGAATCAACACAATGAAGAATCTGCATCAACTAATGGGCAAAACAGCCAGCTAGCACCAAAATGGCAGTATCAAAGTCACACATAACAATATTAACCCTAAATGGAAGTGGACTAAATGCCCCAATCAACAGACACAGACCGGCAAATTGGATAAAAAGCCAAAACCCATCAGTGTGCTGTATCCAGGAAACCCATCTCACATGCAAGGATACACAAAGGATCAAAATAAAGGGATGGAGGAAGATTTACCAAGCAAATGGAGAGCAAAAAAAAAAAAGCAGGAGTTGCAATTCTCATCTCTGGTAAATTAGACTTTAAAGCAACAAAGATCATAAGAGACAAAGAGGGACATTACATAATGGTAAAAGGATCAATGCAACAAGAAGAGCTAACGATCCTAAATATATACACACCCAACACAGGAGCACCCAGATACATAAGGCAAGTTCTTAATGACTTACGAAGAGACTGAGACTCCCACACAATTATAGTGGGAGACTTTAACACCCCATTGTCAATATTAGACAGATCAACCAGACAGAAAATTAACAAGGATATCCAGCACTTGAACTCAGACCTGGACCAAGCAAACCTAATAGACATTTACAGAACTCTCCACCCCAAATCCACAGAATATACATTCTTCTCAGCACCACATCACACGTACTCTAAAACTGACCACATAATTGGGAGTAAATCACTCCTCAGCAAATGCAAAAGAACGGAAATCGTAACAAACAGTCTCTCAGACCACAGTGCAATCAAGTTAGAACTCAGAATTCAAAAATTAACTCAGAACCGCACAGCTTCATGGAAACTGAACAACTTGCTCTTGAATGTTGACTGGATAAACAATGAAATGAAGGCAGAAATAAAGATGTTCTTCGAAACCAACAAGAATGAAGACACAACATACCAGAATCTCTGGGACACATTTAAAGCAGTCTCTAGAGGAAAACATATAGCAATAAGTGCCCACATGAGAAGCAAGGAGAGATCAAAAATTGACACCCTATCGTCAAAACAGAAAGAGCTAGAGGAGCAAGATCAAAAAACCTCAAAGTCTAGCAGAAGACAAGAAATAGCTAAGATCAGAGCAGAACTAAAGGAGATAGAGACACAAAAAACCCTTCAAAAAATCAATGAATCCAGGAGCTGGTTTTTTGAAAAGATCAACAAAATAGACAGACCACTAGCCAGATTAATAAAAAAGAAAAGAGAGAATAACCAAATTGATGCAATAAAAACGATAAAGGGGATATCACCACAGATTCCACAGAAATTCAAACAATCATCAGAGATTATTACAAACAACTCTATGCACACAAACTAATAAACCTGGAAGAAATGGATAAATTCCTGGACACTTGCCTCCTCCCAAGCCTAAACCAGGAAGAAGCCGAAACCCTGAACAGACCCATAACAAGGTCTGAACTTGAGGCAGCAATTAAGAGCTTACCACCTAAAAAAAGCCCAGGTCCAGACGGGTTCACAGCCGAATTCTACCAGACACACAAAGAGGAGCTGGTACCATTCCTTCTGAAACTATTCCAAACAATACAAAAAGAGGGAATTCTTCCCAAATCATTTTATGAGATCAACATCATCCTGATTCCAAAACCCGGCAGAGACTCAACAAGAAAAGAAAACTTCAGGCCCATATCCATGATGAACATAGATACAAAAATCTTCAATTAAATACTGACAAGCCGAGTGCAACAGCACATCAAAAACCTTATCCACCATGATCAAGTAGACATCATCCCGGGGATGCAAGGCTGGTTCAATATAAGCAAGTCTATAAACGTAATTCACCATATAAACAGAACCAAAGACAAAAACCACATGATTATCTCAACTGATGCAGAGAAGGCCTTTGACAAAATTCAAGAGGGCTTTATGCTAAAAAACCCTCAATAAACTAGGTATTGATGGAATGTATCTCAAAATAATAAAATCTATTTATGACAAACCAACAGCCAATATCACACTGAATGGGCAAAAACTGGAAGCATTCCCCTTGAAATGTGCCACTAGACAAGGAAGTCCTCTCTCACCACTCCTATTCAATATAGTACTAGAAGTTCTAGGCAGAGTAATCAGGCAAGAAAAAGAAATAAAGGGCATTCAAATAGGAAAGGAGGAAGTCAAATTGTCTCTATTTGCAGACGACATGATTGTATATCTAGAAGACCCCATCGTCTCAGTCCAAAAGCTCCTGAAACTGATAAGCAACTTCAGCAAAGTCTCAGGATACAAAATCAATATGAAAAAATCACATGCATTCCTAAACACCAATAACAGACTTAAAGAGATCCAAATCAAGAACGAACCACCATTGACAATTGCCACAAAGAGAATAAAATACCTAGGAATACAACTAACAAGGAACGTAAAGGACCTCTTCAAGGAGAACTACAAGCCACTGCTCAATGAAATCAGAGAGGACACAAACAGATGGAGAAACATTCCATGTTCATGGTTAGGAAGAATCATTATTGCGAAAATGGCCATACTGCCCAAAGTAATTTACAGATTCAACGCTATCCCCATCAAGCTACCAATGACCTTCTTCACAGAACTGGAAAAACCCACCTTAAACTTCATATGGAACCAAAAGTGAGCTCACATAGCCAAGTCAATTCTAAGGAAAAAGAACAAAGCAGGAGGCCTCACACTACCGGGCTTCAAACTATATTACAAGGCTACAGTAATCAAAACAGCACGGCACTGGTACCAAAACAGAGATATAGACCAATGGAACAGAACAGAGGTCTGGGAGACAACACAATATATCTACAACCATCCGATCTTTGACAATCCAGACAAAAACAAGCAATGGGGAAAGGATTCCTTGTTTAATAAATGGTGTTGGGAAAGCTGGCTAGCCATGTGCAGAAAGCAGAAACTGGACCCCTTCCTGACACCTTACACTAAAATTAACTCCAGATGGATTAAAGACTTAAACATAAGACCTAACACCATAAAAACCCTAGAAGAAAATCTAGGCAAAACCATTCAGGACATAGGTGTAGGCAAGGACTTCATGACCAAAACACCAAAAGCATTGACAACAAAAGCCAAAATAGACAAATGGGACCTAATCAAACTCCACAGCTTGTGCACAGCAAAAGAAACAGTCATTAGAGTGAATCGGCAACCAACAGGATGGGAAAAAATTTTTGCAGTTTACCCATCTGACAAAGGGCTGATATCCAGAATTTACAAGGAACTAAAACAGATTTACAAGAAAAAAACAATCCCATTCAAATGTGGGCAAAGGACATGAACAGATACTTTACAAAAGAAGACATACATGAGGCCAACAAACATATGAAAAAATGCTCATCATCACTGGTCATCAGAGAAATGCAAATCAAAACTACATTGAGATACCATCTCACGCCAGTTAGAATGGCGATCATTAAAAAATCTGGAGACAACAGATGCTGGAGAGGATGTGGAGAAATAGGAACACTTTTACACTGTTGGTGGGAGTGTAAATTAGTTCAACCATTGTGGAAGACAGTGTGGCGATTCCTCAAGGACATAGAAATAGAAATTCCATTTGACCCAGCAATTCCATTACTGGGTATATACCCAAAGGATTACAAATCGTTCTACTATTAGGACACGTGCACACGAATGTTCATTGCAGCACTCTTTACAATAGCAAAGACCTGGAACCAACCCAAATGCCCATCGATGATAGACTGGATAGGGAAAATGTGGCACATATACACCATGGAATATTATGCAGCCATCAAAAACGACGAGTTTGTGTCCTTTGTATGGACATGGATGAACCTGGAAACCATCATTCTCAGCAAACTGACAGAAGAGCAGAAGATCAAACACCGCATGTACCCCAAAACCTAAAATGCAATAAAATAAATAAATTGGGGAAAAAAAAAAGAAAGAAAAAAAACCCCTTCCCTTTTGAAGATTGTATATTCAACTAGACCAAAGTAAGCAACCTTGTCAACAATAAATTTTAAGAGTTCAGATTGGAAAAGAAAAAAAAGAAAAGAAAAGAAAAAGAGAAGACTCATCATATCCAAGGACTGCAGGAAGCTGCAGACTATACCTGTCACAATGTCCAGCCAACTCTTAGCAAATGTTCGAGATTCTTTCCTAATGTTTTCTTTCCTCCTGTAACTGGTCATGGCATAAGGCATGATGCACACATAGGCCTCCTCCCCCCATAGACATTCTTTCTTTCCCTTCCCAGCACCTTGAATCTCAGCTCGACCCTGAATTTCTCACTTCTGACCAGGTGTACGATCCTGACTTGTAGCTGGTGGTTCTTCTTGTTGAGGCTGTGGCACACTGGGCGTCTGGGACAAGGGGTGTGTGTGTGTGTGTGTGTGTGTGTGCACATGTGTGCGTGCAGATAAAAAATTTTTCTTATGAATGCATGTCAATATGAATATGAAGGTTACATAGATTCTTCTGATCATATGCATGTTTAAAGACATGGTCTAACACTATCCCAACACACACTTATTCTCCATAAAGTTACTCTTCCCATAGAGGTTTCTCTAAGACCATTACCCTCAATGGCTTTGGAAGCCAATTTAATTCATGTTGGGTTGAATGTGTGTAATGTGCTATGAATAAGGATGAGTAGGTAATCACCAGTGAAATCTGGGGATCGCAAGTTCACACATCCAGGCAAAACCAGCATGTAGTCCTCTTGAGTTATTCTTTCCTTCATGAGATGCCATGATCATTTTTAATCAACATGGGAGACCTTTATCAGTGTATCTATAATAGTCCAACAACACTACCACAAAAAGAAATTGCTGCTAATAGAAAACATTGAATGTTACATCACTCGCAAGCATAGGCCCAGTCAGCTGAGCAAGCTGTAAACGTCGTCTAGGTCTATATTGTCTTCCTTGCCAAGTCGTATTTCACTCTGCAAACAGAATAGTGTGCACTGTGGGAGGCCAACGCGGGTGGATCACCTGAGGTCAGGAGTTCGAGGCCAGCCTGGAAAACATGGTGAAACCCTGTCTCTACTAAAAATACAAAAAATTAGCCGGGCATGGTGGCGGGTGCCTGTAATCCCAGCTAGTAGTGGAGCTGAGGCAGGAGAATTGTTTGAACCCAGGAGGCGAAAGTTACAGTCAGCCAAGTTTGTACCATGGCACTCAAGAGTAAAACTGGTCATCAAGAGTAAAACTGCATCTCAAAAAAACCAAACTGGGCATCAAGAGCAAAACTGCATCACACAAAACCAAACGAAGCTAAAAAAACCAGAATACTGTGAGTGGAAAAATGCATGTGAGAGGATACTATATTTGAGCACTTCTATGGCCAAATGTTAACTTGCAATTTTTAAAAATTTGGTAATACATTGAAATGAAGTCAGAGACCATGTGGAAGTGTGTATGCCTTCTAAATCGAATACTTGCACAGCCACTAAAATTCCTCAAGCTAGCTGAGCAATGTCTTAGGACTTACGGCAAGAGACACATGGTATTTCCTATGAGGTATGATTTCACAACTGGACTCTCCATCGTGAGACATTTAGGAAAATACGGCTTGAGAACTGAAGTTGAAGTGTCCACGGCTTTTGTCGCATACCCATTAGCTAGGCCCATTTCCCCATGAAAAATGAGTTTTGTTGGAATGCAGAGTCCCACCCTCCCATTCGAACTTCCAAGATGGAGTTGAGAAGTTGCCAGACAGTGCTGGATGGGCCTCGCCGGGTAGGCACCTTTGCAGTTTGCTGTCAGCAGCCCGGAGTGTTCCCACTTTCCAGGCCCCTTTCTTACGCCTATGCCGTCCCAACCCAGACCCCTTTTGAGGAGTCTGGAATCTGTCCTCTGTTGGGGGTTCCAGGCGTTTCTGAAATTGGATACTGCCAACACACCCCAGTATCGCCCCAGCTACACCTAACCCCATCCCCCCATCCGAGGCCCTCCTTCCTCCTTCCTTCTGACTCTGACAGGAAGGCCCTCCTTCTTCCTTCGTTCTGACTGTGACATAGCCACGGGGCCGCCTGAGAAGGACCAGAACTGCAAAGCCCTTCTCCCTCTGAGTCACTGACGATGCTGCCCAACCTTCCTGCAGAAGCCCGCTGTCTGCTCCTCACTCTCACTCATGCTCCCAGGTGAATTGGCCTGTGGCCCTACCAGCTTCGTCTCAGTAGAAGAGAAAGAATCCAGACCTCAGGGACCGGAGCTGCAGGCTCACAGCTCCGCACCATTCATGACGTGGGGAAAGGGCAGATGGGAAGACGTCAAGTGAATCTGCACACTGAGGTGGGCGCTGAAAGAGCATGTGCAGTGAGGTCCCCTCTTGCCTAAAGGGCTGCACTGCCAATCATTGACCTGCTCGGCCTTGTCCTCTGCCCCTTCCAAGGTCCCCACTAAGGACGTGGGAATTCATTCTCTCTGTGTGGTTTTCTAAGACTGAATACCTCAAATAATGTTACCCTTCAACTCACTCCATGTTCATCTGACCCTCCTCACCGCTATGGTTATCCTTCCTCCTCTGCCCCGGAACCCACAACAGCAAGGCCATGGTGGTGTCACTGCCTTTTACTAGCAGGTTGACGACCTCCATGAGGCCGTGGACCAAGTGGCCCAACACACGAGAAGTCCTTCTGCTTTCCCTCATACTCACTGACACTTCAACTTTTGGGAGGACTGATCTGTGGACCTACCTGCTGTGTCATAGTTGGCAAGAAAGAAGTCACCACGTTTCCTTCCACAGCTCTGCAGGGGCAGAAGGCAGACAGAAGGTGCACGCCCAGCAGGAACTTGGGTAGCAAGGGGCATGCCCATTGAGTCTGGTACTTGCAGGGCCAACCATGGTTTTCCTACTGTTTTCATACCTGCATCCACAGGGTGTTTGCAGTAGAAAAAAAGGGACGTAAGAGAGCTGAGAGCTTGTGTTTTTCTTTTCCCAAACAATCTCATGAATTGAGAAATGCTGGGAACACAGTCCCATGTCACCCTTAATGGAGTATATGTCTCAGAAAGACCTGTTGTGAGAGAAACAAACTATTTTTGTATTTTTATTTATGAATGCTTTTTTTTTTTTTTCAGACAGGGTTTTGCTTTGTCACCCAGGCTGGATGGCAGTTGGATGACCCTACCTCACTAATGTCTCAGTCTCCTGGGCTCAAACATCCTCTCTGCAGCCTCTCAAATGGGTGGTAATACAGGTGCAAACACCACACGTGGGCAAGTAATTTAGGTTTTAAAGCCTGGTCTCACTCTGCTGCCCTGCTGGTCTCAAATTGCTGGGCCCAAGTGATCCTCACACTTTGGCCAATTTTTATACATGGTTTGATTAATCACTTGTTTTTCTCTGTTTCTCAGTTTTCTGCATTGCTTCTAATGAATGTAATGCAATAAACTCTTCTGCAGACTGAGTATATTCACATGTGCTTAATTATTTTTAGGTTGTGATATTGCACTTTTAAATCACTGGACTGGTAACTGATTTTCCTGAATATACCTGTAGGCCCGTCAGACCGTGTATTATGGTTCAGAAATATCCATAGATATTGATGTCTAGGCTCAGTCTCCTATGATATGATGCACAGCAGTGGTGACTGTGTGCATCGTATGCTGTCTTCCCCAAATAGCAGACAAGCAATCTGTTCATAAGACAGGGCTGACATTATTTACATGATACCGTAAGGGAGAGGACTATCTCGACAGAGGCACTGTTATGTCAGAGGTAGAAGGAATTTAGGTATATTTATTATGATTTTGAAATCTGGGGTAAAGTGGGTCTTTTAAAGTGGGGGACTGTTTGGTTAGAGTTACGTAGGAATCATCATGATTTAGGATTGGTGGAGCCAAGAAGGCAAAGATTTTTGGGCAGTAGTTCAATGAGTTTTGGGATTGAAAAATGTCATTTGACACTTTTTACTGAAGAGTTCATGGATCTTTCAGGCAGTTGCTGATGTGAGCAGTAAAGTTCTTTGTAACTTTTATTTTCCTAGGCAAGAGATTCCTATGTTAGTAGAGCTATGTTAATGAAGCCAATGGAGTACAAACTCCCCTTAATATCAACAGTAAGCTGTCTGCATGATTCCTGTCCTTATTACTTTTGTATTACTTAGCAGTTTAATGTGGAAAATAGTATATAGAAGGGAAGGATAGGGAGGGGGTCCTGATGAGAATGCAGCCTCTTATAATAAAATTTAGATATATTGCTGAAATGACTTCTATATATTCCATCCTCCTGGGCTTCTTTTAGGGAAATACCTTGAGTTGGAAAAGAGAGGATTCTCAGTCCCTCTCTATCTGTCTCTCAAAGGCAACTTGAGTAGGAATTGTGGTGTTTCAAAGTGGTCTCACTTTTTTAAAAAAAGTGAGAGCAGTTGTAATCATGAAATCTTATTTAATTTACATTTTATCATTTTATTCTTTCTTGGCAAGGACACTATCATTATTAAATTTTAGTTCCTTTTGTTTCTTATTAACTCCAGTTTTTAATATAGTGCACTCAGAAGTGCTCAAAGAATGGGAGATAGTGATTTCTGAACTCAGACTTTCTGGGAGCAACTGTTTAGCAAATAGTCATGCCATCAGATGGCTGGATGGTAGTGTTTCATGCTGTATTAGCTAGCGAACTGTAGAAGGAAGGAACTAATAGGATAGATGTATATACGAAGCAGGGTTTATTAGGGAGTATTGACTCACACAATCACAAGGTGAAGTCCCACAATAGGCCATGCTCAAGCTGAGGAGCAAGGAAGGCAGTCCCAGTTCCAGAATCTCAAAAGCGCTGAAGTCAACAATGCAGCTCTTAGTCTGTATTTGAAGACTCAAGAGCCCCTGGTAGATCACTGCTGTAAGCTCAACAGTCCAAAAGCTGAAGAACCTGGAGTCTGACTTTAGAAGGCAGGAGGCATGTATCACAGGAGAATGTTGGAGGATTGAAGACTCTGCATGTCTAGTTTTCCATGTTCTTCTGCCTGGTCTACTCTAGCCGCGCTGGCAACCGATTAGATGGTGCCCACCCGAACTGAGTGTGGGTCTACCTCTCCCGGCCCACTGACTCAAATGTAAATATCCTTTGGCAACACCCTCTCAGGCACAGCCAAGAACAATACTTTGCATCCTTCAATTCAATCAAGTTGACACTTAATATTAACCATTACATGCAGACCTAGACTTTAATGATTCCTGAGTGGCCTCATTCCAGCTTCAAGGGGCAGACTTCAATTTCCTGCCAAATTTGAACTTCCTGCCACCATTCCTGTGAAATATAACTCCGGACATGCTGGATGAGTTCAAAGGATTACAGTTGCATTGGGATTGGGAAAATTGTGAAGGAGCCCTCGTGAGAAACAGGTTGTAGGAGAAAGTGTGAAAGACACTGGAGAGACAGGAAGAGTTGCCTGATACATGACCCTAGCAACTCTCTGACTGCTAAGGGAGAAATCAGAGCTGGGACCAACACAGCCAGTCTACCTGTGGGAAGGCTCAATTTCCCACATGACCAGAGCTTCCCATCCTCCATGCACTGGAATCTATGACTGGAGATTTCCACAGGATGATGGGTGGGTGGGACAAAGTCTACAGATTCTGAGCAGCTGGCAAGTTTCAGGGCACCCAAGTAAACACTGTCACCTGAGCTCACATTGTATGTTGGTTGAGGTGGAATTATTTACTACCTACCATGTTCAGTACAACTCTCTCACTTGCCTCATAAAATGGGAGCACAGTAGGGGAATGGAGATCCCTGTGCATTCCCAGGGAGGTCCCTGTGAATGCATTCAGCTATGCTGCAACCCAAGAATAGCCTCCATGTGATACCAAGAGGACAAGAGGTCACATGAGCTTTCTGTCCCTTTTGCCTGTGAGTTCTCATCTGTCCAGGTAGGACTTCACCTGTGCAAAGCAGACACTGATATCTGCAGATGAAACACACATTTCATCAGGAACTGTATATTTTGTAGTAGCCTTTCTGGCCCATATCAAAGATGACATTTGTGTCTAAAAACACTGAATTGCTAAGGAGGCGGGCAAAATTGGGTTCTCAACTGTATTTGCATATATTCTATAGCAACATTTATTAATCATTGAGGATGTTCCCTGAAAAGGCTTTGATCATTTCTAAACTGGCTTTTAATCCATGGTGGATCCAATGATTAATGTTGTCAGCAAAAAATAGCATTTTAAAGAACAGTGGTAAAATAAATTACTAAATAGCAGTTCATTGCATGTAGAATATACAGAGACACTGCATATCCCTATGCACATACATAAATCTATTTGCTTAGTTAACTATATAGAAACTGTATATTTCTCTCAAATAGCGATAAAAGAGTTTGAACATCACTACTTTCTTGGTTATCGGACAAAATGTTTACAGGCCATTTCTCTAGCCATCTGTGAAGAGGATGGATTATGTCTTGCTCAGAATAAATTCACCGTTGTCTGTAGCTTTCTACATAATGCTTAAAATCGTACTCAGTAATATTTAAATTCGTCAGTTTTACTGTGGGTATTTGACCCCCAGCAAACTGATTTGTGAAGCTATGGGTTGGTGAGAAGGAAGACTGATGCGTTGTGGGGCTTTACTTTCTACCATGTCTTTCTGCAGCTGCAGTGTGTGATCATGTATGTGCTTCTGCACTCGTCTGATGGTGCTTTGATATATCCCCTTTTATCCCCTTTATTATTGACTGTGTCTTGTTCCTCTTATGTACTTCATTAGCGTCCAGTGACAGTGACATCCATCTGTGGTAATCAGTGTTGATCCACTTTACATAAATTTTAAAAATATTTTCAAGCATGAATATTTTTTCTTACCAACTTTCCTTAAGTAGTGCAAGGAGTCGAATGCAATTCAATATTAGTAGTTGATGTTAGATCATACTAGGCTATAATCCGCTAAATCGCTAATCATCCTAACTGTTGCTATGCCTTAGCTTTTATGTCACCATTATGCTTAGATAAATGACGCAATGACCAAGACACAGAAAGAAGGATTCCGAGATGTTGCCTCTTTTTAATTTCTAAATTTTACTTTAAGTTCAGGGGTACATGCTGGGGATGTGCAGGTTTGTTACATAGGTCTTTACCTATGTAACAGTTCGTCACAGTGATTTACCGCACAGATCACCACATCACCCAGGTATTAAGCCCAGAATCCACTAGATATTCTTCCTGATTCTCTCCCTCCTCCTACTCCCACCCTCCCCTAGGCCCCAGTGTGTGATGCTTCTCCCATATGTCCCTGTGTTTTCATCATTTACTTCCCAGTCATAAGTGAGAACATCTGATATTTGGTTTTCCTTTCCTGCTACTTTGCTAAGTATAATGGGTGCCCACCACCATCCATGTCCCTGCCAAGGACATGATGTCACTCTTTTCATCGCTGTATAGTATTCCATTGACTTTGTCCCTTTCTGAAAATCAAGTTATTGTGTTTGTGAGTCAATTCCTGGACTCTATTTTGACCTGTTTATTTTACCGCAATACCACACTGTCTTGAATGCCGGAGAAGTAACACAATCTCCATATGGAGCTGATAATTTTTGAATCTCATGATGAATTGCTTCGCGCAGTGCTCCTAACTCAAGGTAGCACCCTAACCTCGGCTGAGGATCCCATACCTCCCACCTTCTCAGGCGCTTTGCTTCTGCAGTGATCACACTTCTCTCCTGAACCACCGACGGCTCCCTCTATAACAGATCAATCCCCAAGCCAAGAAGTAAGTCACCTTCATCCTGTTCACTGATAACATAACCAATGAATAAATAAAATCGAATTAATGTGAATCTTGCCATTATGTAAGGTGAATTCTCCAAATTTATACTTCTGAATTGTTTTGGATATTCTGCTTCATTTTCCTTCATAGATAATTTTGAAACTGGACTCTGATAAAGTGCGTTGCATAAGTTCATGCAGTTTTCCTTTGCAGGGCAGCAGATAAATGTGTTAGTAGCTACAGAAGGACATGGGGGAAGAAGGTGAGTTTTCCCTTAGCTTGAGGAATGATCCAGTGTAGAGGGATCAGTTGATGGTTCAGGAGAGAGGAGTGATCATTGTAGGAACGACGTTGGTAACAAGGTGGGAGGCATGGTATACTGACCTGAGGTGAGGGGGCTGGCTTGAGTTAGGAGTGTTGTATGCAGAAGGGCAGCAGTGAGTGTCTTTGAATCACTGAAGGTGAGGGTGGCCTTGGGGGTCCCTCACACAGTGGCAGTAACAGTGTGATTCTCCAGCAAGACCCTGACTCACTAAAATATGGTGAAAGCTTTCTTTGAATAAAGGATGAGTCAAGGGGTAGAGATGATGAAGTTGTCACTGTTGGGAGCCTACGGATTTCTCCATAGTATGAGGCCACAGCCAAGCTGTTGTCTATTTTGTAAAGTACATGTACTCACAGCATTTAACAATAATCCCTCCAACTGCAAGGGAACTGGCTCACTGGATCCCTCAACCACTGTTCTGCACAGGATAATGTGCAGGGGGAAAGTGCAGCCTGGTGCTGACTGTAATTTTTGTTTTGTCCTGCAGGCAGGTAGAGACAGGACACAATTGTTGCCAATGAAGTTTCAGCAGGCCCAGAATCCTGAACATTTGAATTGCCCTTTCCTCCAAGTGGGAGGGAAAATTTCAGTTTCCTGGGCTGGAGCAAAGCCTTGCATAAACCTGAAGCCTTAGATAAAGGAAAATAGTGAGAAAAAAGGCCACGTGCAGTGGCTCACACCTGTAATCCTTGTATTTTGGGAGGCCGAGGGAGAAGAATCCCTTGACACCAGGAGTTCAAGACATGCCTGGACAACGTAGTGAGTCCCTTGCTCTACACAATTTTTAAAATTACCTGTGTGTCTTGGCACATGTCTGTAGTCCCATCTACTCAGAAAGGTAAGGCAGGAATGATCACTAGAGCAGAGGAGTCCTATGTTGCAGTGCGCTGTAAGTCCTCCAGTATACTCCAGCCTGGGAAAAGGAGAGAAACTCTGTCTCAAAAAGAGGGGTGCGTGTGTGTGAAGATACATTCCAGCCTTGTCTTCAGCTGGGCTGCCACTGCGGCAGCCCCCTCCCAACATTTGAGACAGACTCTCTCTTGGCCATGGTGCTTCTGACTCTGTGAATGTTGAACGTAGTGTCAGGAGTTTGATGAAAATTACAATGAGATAAAGAAAACGGGTACAGTTGTAAAATGCCTTTGCATTTTGTGGCTATTAAATCCGGATATGTGATACTCATGGATGGGGGTCCAACAGTTTGCCTAATTAATGCAGCTGTCACAAGCAAGGAATTTATCTTTTCTACACTTCTCACTGGATAAGTAGTAGAAACAAAAGAGATGGAGGTCATATAAACTGATTTTTACAATTTTTGCAAATTCAGGATTTTGTTGTTACCATTTTTTAAATATGATGAATCTTTTCACTAAATTTATATTATAATATGCTTTTCTGGACATGTTTTGTCCCTTCTGCTTATAATCCTTCCAGAAAAAAATCAGGTCCGGGCCATGTGCAATGGGAAATGCCTGTAATCCCAGCACTTTGGGAGGCTGAGGCAGGTGGATCACGAGGTCAAGAGATTGAGACCATCCTGGCCAACATGGTGAAACCCCGTGTCTATTAAAAAATACAAAAATTAGCTGGGCATGGTGGCACATGAGTGTAGTCCCAGCTACTCGGGAGACTGAGGCAGGAGAATCACTTGAACCTGGGAGGTGGAGGTTGCACTGAGCCAAGATCGCACCAATGCACTCAAGCCTGGTTACAGAGTGAGACTCTGTCTAAAAAAAAAAAAAAAAAAAAAGGTCTGGAGGAAGAAACTGGACGATTTAACAGATAAAACATTTTCATCACAGAATACCCATGCTGATTTTCTAACAATTGGAGAAAACAAAATGGCTGGCTCATGAGGAAAGGCAAGGGATGACATGGGTTGTCCCTGTTTCTCAAAACTGTTCCTGGAAACTCTCCACTTTTCCTCAAGAAATACTTCCCATGCAGCTTTCCAAGCTGCTGTGAGCCAGCGCTGAAATCACACTGACTGCGGAGCCAAGATCATCTTACAGGTTGCCAGGGAAATCAGTTAGCAGTCGAGAGTTTGAAATGTGCAATAACAAAACCTGAAGAAAACAAACAATTGTGAATTGAGTGTACAGCATGTATAAAAGGCGTGTATAAAAATTGGAGGAGATGGGAGGATGACTTGAGGCCGTGTGTTTGAAAGCAAGGTGAGCAACACAGTGACACCCCTCACCAAAAAAAAAAAAAAAAAAAAAAAAATTAAGTGCATTAGGTGTGTGTGATGGTGGCCACCTGCAGTCCCAGCTACTCATGAGGCTGCAGTGTGAGGAGGACTGCTTTAGCCCAGGAGATGAATGCTGCAGTGTGGCATGGTCATGCCACTGCTCTCCACTCTGGGCAACAGAAAAAACACCCTGAGAAAAAAGCATGTGTAAATATGGACATAAAATTCTTTATTTCTGTCACAAAATGTCTTTCTGAGACACACCTTCCACTAAGGGTGACATGGGACTCCCTGTTCCCAACATTTCTGGATGCATGAGAATGGTTGGGCAAGAGACCAAAAAAAAAAAAAAAAAAAAAAAAGTCCTCCCCCCCCCTCCTTTTTACTACAGACACCCTGGAATTCGGGTGTGGGGACTACAGGAAAACTCTGTTTGGCCCCGCAGATGCCTGACTCAGTGTTTCTACTATAAAGACACATGCACACGTGTGTTTATTGCAGCACTGTTCACGATAGCAAAGACTTGAAACCAGTCCAACTCCTCATCAGTGATAGACTGGATAAAGAAAACGTGGCACATATACATCATGGAATACTATGCAGCCACAAAAATGGATGAGATCGTGCGCTTTGCAGGGACATGGTTGAAGCTGGAGACCATCATTCTCAGCAAACTAACACAGGAACAGAGTATCAAACACTGTATTTTCTCATTCATAAATGACAGTTGAACAATGAGAATATGTGGACACAAGGTGAGGAACATCACACACTGGGACCTGTCAGAGGGTGGGGTCTAGGGGAGGGACAGCATTCGGAGAAATACCTGAAGTAGATGACGGGTTGATGGATGCAGCAAACCACCATGGTGCGTGTATACCTATGTAACAAACCAGTATGTTCTGCACATGTGTCCCCGAACTTAAGGTATAATTTAAAAAAAAAAAAAAAAAAAAAAAAGCAAAATGGTTCATGGCAAGGTTAGGTGGCTCAGATGTCAAATCTCAGCATGTTGGGTCATCAAGGCATGAGGATGGCTTCAGCCCCCTAGTTCAAGACCATCCTGGGCAGCATAGGGAGACCCAGTCTTTACCAAAAAATGTGTAAAGGATATACCCAGGTATGGTGGAGTGTGCATGTAGTTCCGGCTACTTGTGAGGTGAGATGGAAGGATTGCTTGAGTCTGGGCGGTCAAGGCTGCAGTGAGCCAGGATTTCTCCACAGCACTACAGGCTGAGCAACACAGAGAGAGCCTGTCTGAAATAAGACAAAAAGGAAAGAAAGTATTTAAGTGCCAGCTGTGACGGGTAAAGTTTCATGTAAAAGGTCAACCACTGCCATAGGACATTGATGCTCAGGATGGTTCAGTGGTACTCATGGCTCTAAGATCCTGGGACTGGTGTTCTTCCCTTCAGCAAGGATAGCCATCTCCAGGCTGGGACATAAGAGGAAGGGGCCAGCCTAGGTCACCAGGCTACCAGGGACAGCTGTCTGCTGTGGGATTGAAGATGAGATCAGGAGAAGGACAGCTGAAAGGAGGAGAGAGGAGACCCACTCCTCAGGCGAGGAGCTGGTCTGATAAAAAGGGAAGACACTGGCCCTAAGTCGTGTCATTTCTCTAGGCTCGTGTGGAAGCACATGAGTAGCAAGAAGGAAACCAAGTCTGGTGAGAGAGGGAAAATAGGCTGCATCCCATCCCATCCTATGTATTCAAAGGTCCCTGAGAGGAGCCCATGCCCTTTTGGGATCTAAAAGGCAATTTCCTGACACAACTCGATTCAACACCCATGAGAAGCAGGGATTTGAGATAAACCGAGGCCTCCAGGGAGAAAGGCCAGTAAGAGTTGTGAGGTCTTTTCATAAGATGCACTGCCTTACCCTTATGGTGACTTTCACACTGTGTTCATCATGTCTTGTGTTCTTGTGTGCTCTGACGTCACTCTTCTCAAGTTCATGTCTGTCCTGGGGAGAGTGGGTATACTGCAGACAGTCTTGCTACCTAAGGGATTTAATAAGGTTTCTGAAAGTTCCCTAAGCTGGGCAGTAAATTCCCAGATCCTAGGACACCATTGTGGCCACACTAAATGAGATTCACTGGGTGTGATTCTTGGAATCTGTACTTTTTAAAGATCCTGGGTTCTAACTTTTATAGAAACTTGCCTGAGCACTACTAGAGCAGAGGAGTAGTCTCCTTTCCCAGCTACACAGCTTCTTTCTCCTTTGTGAATGGATGGAAGGAACAGGTTTGTAGTACGTAGAATTTTAAAAATTTATGCATGTTCTATTTCATAGTTTGTGCCTTTTTATCCTGTCTCTCCTTATCTTACATGATTCTGCAATTTCCCTTACTTTTTCTTCTACAAGTGTTGTGACATTAGCTTTTACATTGAGTTCTGTGATGCATTTTAAGTTAACTTTTGTGTGTGGTGTGGGGCAAAGGTTGAGGTTCATTTGTTTGCATGTCAATGTACGACTATTGCAGTACTACTCTTGGCATAAAATATCCTTCTCTACTAAATTTTCTTGGGACTTTATGGAAAAATCCATTTAATTTGAATATACAGATCTAGCTTCAAATGCTAATGCCTTTTCTTATGCCAATATCACAGTGTCCTGATTCGCGTAGTTGTCAAATGCATCTTGATATCTTGTGAGTCCTCTCCAATATTCTTTGTCCTTTATAGAATCATTAGGCTCTTCTCGTCCCTTTGCTTTCCCATATAAATTTTGAAGTCAGCTTGTCATTATATAGGAACAAGAATCTTCAGGAATTTTGATTGGTTTACATTAAACGTATAGATTATTTGGGAGAAACTAACATATTGACAATCTTGAGTCTTGCAATCCATTACCGTGGTATGTCTCTCCATTTATTTCAACATGGTTTCCTGTCTTTCTGAAATGAAGTTTAGGCTTCTGAGCACAGGTCTTTCACATGTTTGTTAAATTTTACCACTCAGTATTTCATGGGTGTTTTTGCAGCTATATTAAGTGATAATGATTTTCAATTTTCAATTGTTTGTCACTGCTATATAAAAATAGCATTGACTTTTTCATATTCATCTTGTACCATTTTACTTTGCTAAACTCTTATGTCCATTCATGACATGAGGTAAATTCCATTTATATTGCTAGTTTTAAGCTCTGGTTTATTGTTTTTTACAGCGTTTGTGTCTATATTCATGAGTTACATTGGTCTGTCATGTTATTTTCTCATAATGTTGTGTGATACTTGTATGAGGCTGGTCCTTACTCTGTAATAAATGCTTTGGAATGTGGGGCCTCTCCTCAAATATCTTGGAGAGTTTGTGGAGAATGGGGGGTTATTTCTTCCAGAAATATTTAGCAGAATTATCCAGTGAAGTCACCAGGAACATGAGGTTTAATTTTGAAACATTTTTGTTTTATTTCTTTGTTGCTTTTAGGGAATCCATTTCCTTTAATTGATATATGGCTATATATGTCCAGATATTTTAATGATTGCCATTCTAACTGGCATGAGATTGTGTCTCAATGTCGTTTTGATTTGCATTGCTCTAATGACCAGTGGTGATGAGCATATTTTCATGTTTGTTGACCTCATATATGTCTTCTTCTGAAAAGTGTCTGTTCATGTCCTTTGCCCACTTTTGAATGGGTTTGTTTTGTAAAACTGTTTTAGTTCTTTGCAGATTCTGGATATTAGCCCTTTGTCAGATGGGTAGATTCCAAAAATTTTTTCCCATTCTGTTAGTTGCTAGTTCACTCTAGAGATTGCTTCTTTTGCTGTACAGAAGCTCTAGAATTTAATTAGATCCCATTTGTCTATTTTGGCTTTTGTTGACAATGCTTTTGGTGTTTTAGTCATGGAGTCCTTCCCTATGCTTATGTCCAGAATGGTTTTGCCGAGGTTTTCTTCTAGGGTTTTTATGGTGTTAGGTCTTATGTTTAAGTCTTTAATCCATCTGGAGTTAATTTTAGTGTAAGGTGTCAGGAAGGGGTCCAGTTCTGCTTTCTACACATGGGTAGCCTGTTTTCACAGCACAATTTATTAAACAGGGAATCCTTTTCCCATTGTTTGTTTTTGTCAGGTTTGTCAAAGATCAGATGTTTGTAGATGTGTGGTGTTGCCTCTGAGGCCTCTGTTCTGTTCCATTTGTCTATATCTCTGTTTTGGTACTAGTACCATGCTGTTTTGATTACTATAGCCTTGTAATATAGTTTGATGTCAGGTAGTGTGATGCCGCTAGCTTTGTTCTTTCTGCTTAAAAATGTCTTGTGTATGCGGGCTCTCTTGTGGTTCCATATGAAGTTTAAGGTGGTTTTTCCAGTTCTGTGAAGAGGGTCATTGGTAACCTGATGGAAAAAGCATTGAATCTATAAATTGCTTTGGCCAGTATGGCCATTTTCATGATATTGATTCTTCCTAACCATGAGCATGGAATGTTTCTCCAACTGTTTGTGTCCTCTCTTATTTCATTGAGCAGTGGTTTGTAGTTCTCCTTGAAGAGGTCCTTTACATCCTTTTTTAGTTGTATTCCTAGGTATTTTAGGAATACTCTTTGTAGCAATTGTGAATGGCAGTTCATTCTCGATTTGGCTCTCTTTAAGTCTGTTATTGGTGTATAAGAATGCTTGTGATTTTTGCACATTGATTTTGTATCCCGAGACTTCGCTGAAGTTGCTTATCAGTTTAAGGAGATTTTGGGCTGAGATGATAGGGTCTTCTAAATATACAATCATGTCATCTGCAAATAGAGACAATTTGACTCCCTCCTTTCCTAATCCAATACACTTCATTTCTTTTTCTTGCCTGATTGCTCTTGCTAGAACTTCCAATACTATATTGAATAGGAGTGGTGAGAGAGGGCGTCCTTGTCAAGTGCCAGATTTCAAAGGGAATGCTTCCAGTTTTTGCCCATTCAGTATGATATTAGCTGTGGGTTTGTCATGAATAGCTTTTATTATTTTCAGATACGTTCCTTTGATACCTCATGTATTGAGAGTTTTTAGTATAAAGGGCTGTTGAATTTTGTTGAAGGCCTTCTCTGTGTCTATTGAGATAATCATGTGTTTTTTGTCTTTGGTTCTGTTTATGTGGTCGATTAAATTTACAGACTTGCGTATGCTGAAACGGCCTTGTATCCTTGGGATGACGCCTACTTGATCGCGATGGATAAGCTTTTTGATGTGCTGTTGCAATTGATTTGCCAGTATTTTCTTAAAGATTTTTGCATCTATGTTCATTATGGATATTGGCCTGAAGTTTTCTTTTCGTTGAGTCTCTGCTGGCTTTTGGCATCAGGATGATGTTTATCAGGTCTCATAAAATGATTTGGGAAGGATTCCCTCTTTTTGGATTGTTTGGAATAGTTTCAGAAGGAGTGGTACCAGATCCTCTTCGTATGCCTGGTAGAATTCGGCTGTGAACCCATCTGGACCTGGGCTTTTTTTGGTTGGCAGGATATTAATTGCTGCCTCAACTTCAGCCCTTGTTATTGGTCTATTCAGGGTTTCGATTTCTTCCTGGTTTAGGCTTGGGAGTGTGCAAGTGTCCAGGAATTTATACATTTCTTCCAGGCTCACTGTTTTATGTGGATAGAGTTGTTTGTAGTAATCTCTGATGGTAGATTGTATTTCCGTGGAATCACTGGTGATATCCCCTTTATCATCTTTTATTGCATCTTTTTCATTCTTCTCTCTTTTCCTTTTCATTAATGTGGCTAGCAGTCTGTCTCTTTTGTTGATCTTTTCAAAAAACCGGCTCCTGGATTTATTGATTTTTTGAAGGGCTTTTTGTGTCTCTAGCTCCTTCAGTTATGCTCTGATCTTAGTTATTTTTTGTCTTCTGCTAGCTTTTGAGATTTTTTGATCTTCCTCCTCTAGCTCTTTCAATTTTGACAATAGGGTGCCGATTTTAGATCTTTTCTTGCTTCTCATGTGGGCATTTATTGCTATAAATTTCCTTCTAGACACTGCTTTAAATGTGTCCCAGAAATTCTGGTATGTTGTGTCTTCATTCTCGTTGGTTTCAAAGAACATCCTGATTTCTGCCTTGATTTCATTGTTTATCCAGTCAACATTCAAGAGCCAGTTTTTCAGTTTCCATGAAGTTGTGTGGTTCTGAGTTAGTTTATTAATCCTGAGTTTGAATTTGATTGCACTGTGGTCTGAGAGACTGTTTGTTATGATTTCCATTCTTTTGCATTTGCTGAGGAGGATTTACTTCCAATTATGTGGTCAGTTTTAGAGTAGGTGTGATGTGGTGCTGAGAAGAATGTATATTCTGTGTATTTGGGGTGGAGATTTCTGTAGATGTCTATTAGGTCCGCTTGGTCCAGATCTGAGTTCAAGTCCTGGATATCCTTGTTAATTTTCTGTCCCGTTGATCTGTCTAATATTGTCAGTGGAGTGTCTCCCACTATTATTGTGTGGGAGTCTCAGTCTCTTTGTAGTCATTAAAAACTTGTTTTATGTATCTGGTTCCTCCTGTATTGGGCGCTTATATATTTAGGATCGTTAGCTCTTCTTGTTGCATTGATCCTTTTACCATTATGTAATGCCTTTCTTTGTCTCTTTTGATCTTTGTTGGTTTAAAATCTGTTTTATCAGAGACTAGTATTGCAACTCCTGCTTTTTTTTTTTTCTCTCTCCATTTGCTTAGTAAATCTTCCTACATCCCTTTATTTTGAGCCTATGTGTGGTCCTTTCATGTCTGATGGTTTTCCTTGATACAGCACACTGATGAGTTTTGACTTTTTATCTAATTTGCCAGTCTGTGTCTTTTGATTGGGTCATATGGCCCATTTACATTTAAGGTTAATATTGTTATGTGTGAATTTGATCCTGCCATTTTGATGCTAGCTGGTTGTTTTTCCCATTAGTTGACACAGTCTCTTCGTTGTGTTGATGCTCTTTACCATTCAGTACATTTTTGGAGTGGCTGGTACTGGTTGTTCCTTTCTATGTTTAGTGCTTTTTTCAGGAGCTCTTGTAAGGCAGATCTGGTGGCAACGACATCTCTCAGCATTTTCTTGTTCGTAAAGGATTTTATTTCTCCTTCACTTATGAAGCTTAGTTTGGCTGGGTATGACATTCTAGGTTGAAATTTCTTTTCTTTAAGGGTGTTGAATATTGGCCCCCACTCTCTTCTGGATTGTAGGGTTTCTGCAGAGAGATCCACTGTGAGTCTGATGGGTTACCCTTTGTTGGTAACCTGACCTTTCTCTCTTGCTGCCTTTAGCATTTTTTCCTTCATTTCACCCCTGGTGAATCTGACAATTTTATGCCTTGGGGGTCATTCTTCTTGAGGAACATCTTTGTGATGTTCTCTGTATTTCCTGTACTTGAATATTGGCCTGCCTTGCTAGGTTCTCCTGGATAATATCCTGAAGAGTGTTTTCTAGCTTGGATTCCTTCTCTCCGTCACATTCAGGTACACCTATCAAAGGTAGATTAAGTCTTTTCACATAATCCCATATTTCTTGGACTCTTTGTTCATTTCTTTTCTCTCTTTTTTCTCTAATCTTGCCTTCTGGTTTTATTTCATTGAGTTGATCTTCAATCTTGATATCATTTCTTCTGCTTGATATTTGACTGATGAGACTTGTGTATGCTTCACGACGTTCTCGTGTTGTGTTTTTCAGCTCCATTAAGTCATTTATATACTTCTCTAAGCTGTTTCTTCTTACTAGCATTTCGTCAAACCTTTTTTTACAGTTCTTAGTTTCTTTGCATTGTGTTAGAACATGTTCTTTTAGCTCTGAAAGGTTTGTTATTACCCACCTTCTGAAGCCTGTTTCTGTCAATTCATCAGACTCATTCTCCATCCGGCTTTGTTCCCTTGCTTGTGAGGAGTCGTGATCCCTTGGAGGAGGAGAGGCATCCTGGTTTTGGGTGTTTTCATCTTTTTGCGCTGGTTTCTTCCCATCTTTGTGGATTTATCTACCTGTGGTCTTTGTAGTTGGTGACTTTGTAATTGGTACTCTGAGTGAACGTCCTTTTTGTTGATGATGATGTTGTTTCTTTCTGTTTTTTAGTTTTCCTTCTAACAGTCAGGCCTCTCTGCTGTAGGACCACTGGAGGTCCACTCCAGACCAACTTGCCAGGGGATCACGTGTGGTGGCTGCAGAACAGTAGGGGTTTCTGCCAGTTTCTTCTTCTGTTATCTTCATCCCAGAAGGATACCCGCCAGATGTCAGCCTGAGCTCTCCTTTATGAGGTGTCTCTTTGGATATAAGGGGGTCAGGGAGCTGCTTGAGAAGACAGTTTGTCCCTTATAGGAGCTCAGGTGCTGAGCTATGAGCTCTGTTGTTCGTTCAGAGCTGCCAGGCAGGCACGTTTAAGTCTGATGCAGCAGAACTCATAACCACCTTTTTTTCCCAGGAGCTCTGTTTTGGGAAGATGGGGTTTATTTATAAGTTCCTGACATGCTGCTTCCTTTTGCAGAGATGCCCTGCCCTGCAAAGAGGTTGCCTAGTCGCATTCTGCCAGCAGAGGTGTTGCTGAGCTACTGTGGGCTCTGCCCAGCTGCTGTGTGAACTTTCTTGTTATTTTTTCTTATAGAGATATAGTTAGAACTGCCTCGGTAATGGCGGTCTGCCTCACTAATGGCGGACTGCCTCTGTAATGACAGACTGTCTTGGTAATGGCAGATTGCCTTGGTAATGCTGGACTGCCTTGGTAATGGTGGACTGCCTCAGTAAAGGTGGACTGCCTCAGTAATGGTGTACTGCCTCAGTAATGGGGGAAGCCCTTCCCTGCATAGAGTTGGACCATCCGGGTCCAGCTGCCCTTGCTGCAAAACTCTCAATCCAGAGAGTTTCGGATTGCTGCTCTTTGTGTGGGTGGGACCCTCCAAACCAGGTCACCTGGTTCCCTGTTTCAGCCCCCTTTTTTTCAGTTGAATAGGTGGCTCTGCCTCCCAGGCATTCCAAGTGGCAGTTGAAATGGCTGCCCAGGTTTGTGTGAGTTTTTGTGTGCAGAACCACTGCGCCAGCTGAAACAGTTGTGCTGGAAACTCATGTCACTCTTCAGCCCAGGAATCTCCCGGTCTGTGGGCAGTAAAAAGTCATTTGGAAATGGCAGTGATCACTCACCCTCTGCGTTGTTCTTACTGGAAACTGCACTCCAGAGCTCGTCCTATTCGGCCATCTTGGATCTCTATCCTGTTTTTTTTTTTTTTTTTTTTTAGCTCTTGTCCACTCTTTCTTCATTGGAAGGAAGGCCCACTCCTAGGTAGACTCAACCTCTCCTGAGGAACCATGGAACCAAAGGCTGGAGGCTTCCAGAATGCTTAGTCTCTGATCCCCATTGCTGTGACCCTGAGGCTTGTTTCATGAAAGCATTCCTTTGTTCATACATGTCTCACTGGGTCTACAAGGGAATCCCCCCACAAGCGTGGGGTCCAGTGTGTTCACACCTGATGGATGTCAAGAAGGGGAAGGCCAGGAACCCAGGAATCTACCTCATCTGTCCACACCACACGTGGCCAGAGCAGGACAGACAGGCCATGCCATGTCAAGAGCCCAGTTATCCAGCTGGAGGGAAAGTCAGTCCTGAGGGGGTAGAAAAGCTCAGTCACAAATCCTAGGCAGACATTGGCCTGGGCTCTGCAGGTGAACTGGGCTCTGATGACTTTCCCTGCCTTTGGAAACAAGGAAGATTTTTCTTCAGAAAAAGTATTCTTTTCTTGCAGAACTTCTGTTTTATGACAGCTGTTTTGGCAGTGAGTCTTGTGTCTGTTATGAAGCTGGTTCCTCCTGTTGGCCTTGCTCTACAGAAAATAATGGAGCAGGACAAGGTGTCCTCAGTGAAAGTGTACCAGAATGAGCTAGACATGAGCCACACCTTCAGAAACCATGCATGTTTTGAGAGGACTACAGCATCAAGTAAGGCCTATGGAGGATCCCCATCTGAAGGGGACTTGGGAGGTCTCTGCATCGAGGTAGGGGTCTCAGAGAAGAGGGTGACAGCCCAGGCTACTACCTGGAGTTATGGCCTTGGGAAAGGACTGCAGAGAGGCCTGGAATAGGGAGGCTTTCAGGGCAGTCCAAGGGGCTCTGAACACCCCTACTCCATCCATGAGGGCAAGGAAATGTGCAACCAGCTTGCCATCTTAATATGCTTCCCACAGCACTCAATTGATGGGGCAAGGATGCACAGGAGACCCCCTCAGGCCAGAGACCCTGCTGTCCACAATGCCTGGCTCCCCTGCCACAGAATTCTGTCTCCTCCAGAACGATCCAGCTCCTTTCCTCTGCACATGAGGTAGAAGCAAGTCTCTGCTGGGCACAGAAACCATGCCCTGTCTGTGAGGGACTGGGCTGAGTCAGCATCATGTGCAGACTGGGCCAAGACTCACCTTGGGAGAGAACTTGGGGAGCCTCTTCTTCCAGGGCCCACATCCCACTGCGATGAATCCACCCCCATGAGGACCTGCAGGACTTGGTCTGACGCAGCCTCAATGGGAAGGGGGGTCTTATCCTGTGCAGTGGGGGCCCCGGGCACTATGGACTGAGGTCCTAATAGGCTCTGCTCACTCCACAAGCCCTCAGCCTCGAAGGGCCAGGTCCTCCCATGCCTGCTGTCCCCACAGACCACTTTCAGGCTCATCCTGAGTGTCTGGGACGACTGCCTTCTGCAGGGCGAGCACATGCTCACAGCCAGGACATAAGCAGCATTCAAAGTACACAGAAGCTTGTCTCCATGTGCCCTAGGGTATGAAAGGGAGCACAGAAGACAGACCCCAACTGGCCTGGGGGAAGCACTTGCACTGTCCACCCAACCCTCTTCTCTGGTTCAGAGGGAAGGCCAAGCCAAGCCAGGCCTGGTATACTGCAAAGGGCACTGTGAGTCCTTCTGGAAACTGAGTCCAGCCCTGACACGCCTCAGATGAAATGCATGAGTTTGGTGAGCACTTTCCTGCTCAGGCCTTCCCCGCATCCATTGCCTCGAGTGCACAGCTGGACCACAGTGGCAGCGAAAAAGGGCCCAGCACTGCCCAGTAAGAGGTGCCCAGGGCAGAAACAGGGTGAACACAGAGACCTCTCCCAGGAGACCTCACCTGGCCTGATGCCCAGCCCCATCCCTTGACCTTCTCCTGAAGCTGTCCCTGTTTGGCCCGTGGGAGCTCCTTTAGGATATGCTGTCCCAGGCCTGGGCTCTCAAGGACCACATGGTGTTCAGGTACCTTCAGGCCTCTATGGCCAAGTTGACAGGGTCATACTATGACCGGTTCCCCATGTGCACTCCAGCATTTTGAGTCACCCTCTGAGGCAGTAAATCATGGGGATTGTGAAAGATCCTCCATCCCTATTTGCGGGCCTTCCTCCTTTTCCTTTTCCTTCTCAAGGAAGTTTCTGAAAACAGGTCAGCTGGGCCCAGGGCACATGCTGGACTTGCTCAGTGACAGGGCATGGGATGAGGGCAAGACTCCTCAAAGCCCCTCCCCCACAACCTTTCCTTCCTTGCCTAGAAGAACCCTGGGGGGGACTGGCGGGGTCAGTCCCATGAGTGGGAGCCAACACCCACATCTGTGAGCACAAACAGCATCAGTGAATAGCAGGGGCCCCTCACTCACGAGTACACCTCCATGGATGTCAGGACAGCAAGCCTTGAGCCAGGGAGTGGAGAGAATCAGTGTCTCAGACCCAGAGAGGATCCAGGGAAAGGGTGCAGCAGGAACTGTAGTGTGTGAACTCATGGCATGGGGTGGATTGTCTGGGATGGCAAAAGGGCCCAGTGCCCAGAAGCATCTCATACATTATGGAGACAGATCCTCTTCTTAGGTGGCAAGGGGGCCAGGTGACAGGTAAGGCCTCTCCCATCTGAGTTCTGGACCAGGGCTGAAGCACACAGCAAGCAGCCCAGGAGTGAAGGTGTGAGGTAGGGATCCCCGAGCCAGCCTGAACCCTGAAGGGCCATCTCAGAAGCAGCCTTAGGTGTCCTGAGAGGACCTGTGTCCCAGGCTGCACACACCCCTGACTGTTGGCTCAGCAGTCTGTTGTGTTTTGTCAGTGTCAGACCAGATAGGCCACTAGAGATGCCCAAAATTCCAGGGGCTCAGGTTCACGGGGCCCAGCACTGCAAGGAACAAATGGGCTTGGTGGAGAAGTGGATCAAATCTGCTTTCCTTTCAGCCAAACGTGCAAAGATCCCTAGGAAGGTCCTGGGCTTGGAGTGAGTGTCCTCTCAGCATACCTCAGCATGGAGACTCTTTCCAGTTGGCGGTGGACTGGCCATCCATGGCCCACCAGCCCAGGGCCAGAAGTCCCAAAGCTGACCCTGAGGCCATAACCCAGCAGCATGAGGGGACTTCTACAGAGCCCAGGGCAGCAGCAGGATACTCTCTTGGGGTTTAGCAGCCCAGGGTTCAGGAATTCTGTTCCTATCTCAGCATAGACCATGGGATTTTGGGTGATTTCTGTGTTGCCATTCTCTCCCAAAACTCGCCATGTACTTGGACATCCAGGGCTCAGGGTTTCCACAGTGAACCTTTGAACAGGGATGCTGAACTCATATTCCTTCCACATATGCCCAGGACAGCCCCAGGACCAATGGACAGGCAAAACACAGCCATCACATCAGGACTCCAACAACCAGACCTTGCCCAGCCTAGTAAAAACCCAGAGGTAGGACCACAGACACTCCCCTTGCATGGTGGCACCTGGAATTGACATTTCTCAGGGGACAGTGACCTGTACAGCCCCCAGGATAGCCACGATAGCTACTAGGCCATATGAGATCAACATGAACTGGGAAGCTGGGACCTCAGAGGCTGCTGGAGGGAGAATGACTGGAATCTGCACAGCCCCAGACAGCACCATGTCACATGTCCTCATGTCTGCCCACTCGTGTGACAGAACTTCTCTCACATGGCAAACGTCCTAGACTAAAGGAGCCCCTGTCCAACTGAAGCCCTGGGAGAAAAAGAAACCAGGTAAGCCATGGGTGACTCAGAAACAGCTACGATGAACACACAGGTGACTGAGCTTCCTGGAGCACTGGCCAGAACTAGACTTTGGCCCTAGACAGGGCAAGCCCCTTGTGTGTGTGAATACTCAGGACCTGTGCATGCCTGGCAGAGCCAAGCCAGTGACGTTACCATGGTCAAACAGCAACCATCCATGTCAGCCAGGGTGGGGCAGGAGCAGGTGGACCAGCTCCCTGCTTCATCAACTCAAGGGAGCAGAGATGGCTGGGTTCACACACTGTGAATGGCCACCACCTGACTGTTAGTGAGGCACTGACCTGAGGCCAATCACATGGTCCTGGGACCCTGCTTCCACAATACAGAAACTCCTTCAGCTCATAGCACTAAGAAAAAACTGGGCAAGTGAGGGTCCAGGAGGCCAGATCCCTATGTCTGTTGTCCTTGGTAGGTACATTTTGTGGTTGAGAAAAGTCAGAAAAAGTGGCCTCATTCCATGTATGGAAGCTCCAAATTGGGCACCAGAGCTATAGGGAGAAGAAGGAGCTCCTGGCAGCACTGGAATAGGCTCTGGCAGGATGCCAGAGTCTGTGGTTCTGTCCACTTTTTCTTTTTCCTTGAGTGCTTGAAATCTTCCCCATTTTACCTTGAGTCTGCAGCCATGGACATTCAGGTTATTAGAGGACTTCTCAGCAGCCACTTCTGTAGCCACCCTGTGGAAAGCTGGTGACCATCTGGATCTTGCCAACTGGTAGCAACGATTTCTTAAATCTGTCTGAGTTACGGTAACTGCCAGATCATCAACATATAGTGTAGTGACAGCCTCTGCTGGTGGATCCAGAGGAAGCATGGTTGAAGCCTGTTTAGAAATCGATCTGCTTCAGGGTCATTGTTTCCACAGCATTGATTATTAATATTCTGACCGGTGGGGTGTCATCTGGATCTGCAGACTTCTCATGTGTTTCCAGACACTCCTCTCCTCTCTCACCATCCCCTTTCACCAGGAAAGAAGGCTTATTCCTCATCCAGTAGACTGTGGTGTGGGCCAGTTTGAGCAGCATCTCACCACTGGATGTGGCTTTCTCCTGCAGAACAACTGGCCGTGTACTGTCAGGGTTAGAAATCTCTCTGCCCGTATCTGCAGTCACCTTTAAAGACAAGTCCATGTCATGAATCTGCATGGGCAGTCATACTTTAGGCCTAAGAGGCAGGTCTGACAATCATTCCCTGCAGGCTTGATTCCCTTCAGTCTTCTTGGAATGCATGTGTTCCCCAGGGCACCAGCCAAACACTGAATAGCCTGACACAGAATTTGCATTTTTTTCTCTTAGTTCTCCTTGATCATGTTTCTCTGAGACATGACTGGCACAGAATAGAGAAATTGGCATCCTTCCAGTTTTGCCTGCTTTAAGTGCTGGAACCCAGAGAGGTAGAAATCTTGAGAGGGCCGGCAGGCAGCAGTAGATTTTCAGGTAGGAGAGAGGACCCCCATGATCTCAGCAGATCCACCTCTTCTTCCTGGTGCTATTCTTGAGGCCCTGGGCAATTGCCTTTGATCATATTAGAGTCATCTTCTTGAGTCAAGATGAACCTCACTTCCAAGGAATCCTCATTCTTGTCAGACACTCTGCGCTTCCTGTTCTCTCTAGGAACTGGCTAAATTCCACGCTTTTCTATTGGAATAATGAGCTACATAACCTTGAAGTGCAGTTTCTTTACAAGTGTCTTTATCCAGCCATGACATTAGTTTCCCATTTGGTAAGAGGACAATAGTCTAATTTTCATCAGTCGGTGTAGTGCATGCTAGTGCACAGCATGAACCTTAGAGGAGGAGTTCTAGATTGAGATATGAAATTCGTTATGTACTTGTATGGAGTTACTAAAGCTACTCTACCTCTATGAGTGTCAGTTTCCTCACCCATCAAATGGGGATCGCACGACGACAACTTCAACTTGTTTCCAGAGTTAAATTCACCAGGATATGTAAAATTACCTGTTAACGCAAGGGTCCACATCAGTAACAAAATAGCATCAGTTTTCAAAGTACAGAAAATGAATAAAGTACATGTGTCCAAAGATGGGATGGTCAGCTTTCCAAGCAGCCTAATGAGCATCAGAATGAGATCTATACTTAAGTGGAATTCTTCACAGCTCCACTGAAGAGGACACACATGCAGGCTCCAAGAAGATAAGTACGTGACTATCATAGAGGAACTGGTGTAGTGAGGGTGGAATCCCTAAAGGCCCTCTGAAATGTAGATACACAATTGGCTTTCAGGGAACACTGGAACAAAACAGGCAGCTCAGCAGATGCTACCAGGAATGGGGTGAGCAGAGGAGAGTCAAGGCCACAAATCTAAGTAGAAGACGTAAAAACACAAAGAGTTCCTGACTCTGCAACAGCACCTGTGGTGGCATCAGGACCAATCTTCTGAGACAGTTGCTGTGGGACTGCTGAGAGCCACACACTCAAAAGCAGTGCATATAACAACAGATCATAAAACTCTCCACTTCATTCATCTTTTGTTTTAAGATGACCGATGATGGATACCCTCAAGTTGCAACATCCCCACCAACACTTGACAACAATCCTATTTAGAAAATCCCACCTAAAGAGGGAACAGTCAAGAGTAGGATGAGAATATTGACGGAAGGGGGAGGGATGTGGGTACTTCACCACATAGTCTGTATTTGAAACAAGAGGAGAGCCATCGTGCTATGGTTTCCCTTACTTTCTCATCTTTCCACTTCGTAGATGCCATGTGATTTTCCCCCCTTATTTACAAAGGTGCTGATGAGCCCATGGGTCATTAATCCTGAAGGAATAAATTCTTACAAAGTACACTAACAGTCTAATTTCAATGACCACATTTTTAAGGTCTTTTTTCATAGTGTCCCACTTTCTACAACTAATTTTCATTTCAATTATTTTTGGTTATAGAACATGTTTTATAACATTTCATTCCTTTTGAATTTGTTGATATCAGTTTTTTGCTCCATATTGTTCACCAATATGGTCTACCTTGGTGAACATTCCATGAGCACTAGAGAAGAATGCATTCTGCTGTTTGTCTAAGAATATCAATTAGGCTATGTTGTTTGATAGTGTTGTTCAAGCCTTCTGCATTTGTATATCCTGATTTTTTGGTACACTTTTTCTACCAATTGCTGGGAGTAATGTTGAAGTCTTCTACTAAATGCACATGTGTTTCTTTTTTGTAGTGTATCGGTTTTTTCTCATGTATTTTGAAGGTGCACACATATTCATGGTGTTTCTGTCATCTGTATCATAGCACTTCTCTATGATTCTTTTTTTTTTTTCCCATTTATTTATTTTATTGCATTTTAGGTTTTGGGATACATGTGAAGAACATGCAAAATTGTTGCATAGGAACACACGTGGCAGTGTGATTTGCTGCCTTCCTCCCCATCACCTACATCTGGCATTTCTCCCCTTGCTATCTCTCCCCAGCTTCCCACCCCCCACCGTCCCTCCCCTATTTCCCCCCAACTGACCCCAGTGTGTAGTGCTCCCCTCCCTGTGTCCATGTGTTCTCATTGTTTAACACCTGCCTATGAGTGAGAACATGCGGTGTTTGATCTTCTGGTCTTCTGTCAGTTTGCTGAGAATGATGGTTTCCAGGTTCATCCATGTCCCTACAAAGGACCCAAACTATGTCCCACTTTGTCCCTTGTAATAATCTCCATTATAAGGTATGCTTTGTGAGATATTAATCTGATACTTTTTGTTTATGTGATTCATATTTGCAGGATAAATTTTCCATCATTTACTTATAACATTTATTTTTATAGTGCGGTTCTTTTTTTCTAGATGTAGATTACTGACAAACATATTGAAAAAAATCAACATCTTCTTGCAACTGTGCCACAACAATAAAAATACCAAAAAATTAGATGCAGAAGTTAATACAGAACTAAAGTGTTATGCAGAAATCCACAGAATAATTGGCTAGGTTCTTCAAAAGAACCTCAATCGGACCCTTTGACAGCTTTCATAGAAACATATTTTGAAACTAAAGTGGTACATTTATATGAAAAATATTATTTTATCGCCCCGTTTTCTACACTAGGGATTTGGATAAAGTTTCATCACACAAAAGTATTCTATTGCTAAAAATTCTTTGAAAAACACCTATGTAGGATGATCTCTCAGAGCTCTCATACCTTTGAAATTTGGGGATTCCAATATCCCTCTGTGGATTAAGGAGGAAACGTGAAAAAAACAATATCATGGGGGAGGAAATATTGGTCTCCTGCATTTTCTTTTTCTTCCTAAACTAACCAGTCTGTGTTGGTCCTCAGCTGGGCTGTTAATCCAGGGGAGAGTTGCCCTTCTGGAGAATACATGGATTCAATGGAGCCCAAGGCAGGTTTTAATCGCTTAGAAACAACAGCTAGAATAAATTTTGAAAGGCTGTATGTGGAGATGAATAAAATCTTCTGATTTATGTTATTTGTCACTTAAGTTGCTAAAAGTGCCTTCCCATCAAAAGCTGTTTGGCTAGAGAAGGAAACGATTGTTCAGCCCTACTTTTCCCTCCCTCCCTCCCTCCCTCCCTCCCCTCCTTCCCTGCCTTCCTACCTTCCTTCCTTCCTTCCTTCCTTCCTTCCTTCCCTCCCTTCCTTCCTTCTTTCTTTCCTAATTTTTCCTCCTTCGCTCCCTCTCATCCTCCCACCCTTTCTTCCGCTCTACCTTCCTCTCTGCTTCCATCCCTGCCTTCCTTCTTTCCTCCCTCTCTCCCTCATTCCCTTTGTCCTTTCTCTCTCCCTCCCTCACTCCCTTCGTCCCTCCCTCCCTTCTTACTTTCCTTATTTTTATAAAAAGAAATGAATTGATAATTTTTAAGTAGAAAGGTAAGAATTGTTCACAAATTTTTGTGACTTTTAACTTTTATTTTCTGTTTGAGGGTGCATGTGCAGGTTTGTAATATAGGTAAACTCATGTCACGGGGTTGTACAGATTATTTTGTCACCCAGTTATTAAGGCCAGTGCCAATTACTTATTTTTCCTGATCCTCTCCCTCCTCCCAGCATCTACCCTCTTATAGGTCCTGGCATGGTGGCCCTCTCTAGGTGTCCGTGTGTACTCATCTGCTAGCTCCCACTTATAAGTGAGTTTATGTGGTATTGGGTTTCCTGTTCCTGCATTAGTTTGCTAAGGATAATGTCTTCCAACTCCATCCATGTTCCTGCAAAGCACATGATCTCACTCTTTTTATGGCTCCATAGTATTCCACGCTGTATATGTACCACATTTTAAAAAGTTCAGTCTATAATTGATTGACATTTAGGTGGGTTCCGTGTCTTTGCTATTGTGAAAAGTGCTGTAATGACCATATGTGTGCATGTGTCTTTTTTTTTTTTTTTTTTTGAGATAGAGTTTCGCTCTTGTTACCCAGGCTGGAGTGCAATGGCCCAATCTCAGCTCACCGCAGCCTCTGCCTTCTGGGTTCAGGCAATTCTCCTGCCTCAGCCTCCTGAGTAACTGGAATTACAGGTGCTTGCCACCATGCCCAGCTAATTTTTTGTATTTTTAGTAGAGACGGGGTTTCACCATGTTGACCAGGATGGTCTCGATCTCTTGACCTCGTGATCCACCAGCCTCGGCCTCCCAAAGTGCTGGGATTACAGGCTTGAGCCACCACGCCCAGCCGCATGTGTCTTTTTAATAGAAAGATTTATGTTTCTTTGTGTATAGTCACAGCAATAGGACTGCTGGGTCAAATGGTATTTTTGTTCTTAGGTCTGTGAGGAATTGCAACACTCCTTTCCAGAACTGTTGAACTAATTTATATTTATACTCCAACCAACAGGGCGCAAGAGTTGCCTTTACTACACAAACTCAGCAGCACCTATTATTTTTGTTCTTGCTTTTTATTTCCTATAGACCCTGATGCTGTTTTCAGAGAGGATCTTTTTCTGTCTGTGAATGTGAATTCCACTTGTGTCTGAGACTTCCCAGGATTCCAGCTTTCTCAATTTCCCTGTGTTTGGACTTTATGAATTTGTTACATATTCAGCGGTTTCTTTCTTAGCCCTTCTTTTTTTTTTTTTTGGAAGAACAAAAGTCCGTTTTATTAGGAGAGTGAAATGCTTAGAATTTCACTGCAAAGAGAAAATATGCTGGGTGTAATTATGCATATTGAGATTATTTTGTATAATCTTGAAACTTAAACTTAGTTTTTTTTTTTAAGACTGTCAATTCCACATGTGCTCTGCCAGAGGTGATGTGGTTTGTGTGTCTCACCTCTCCTCAGAGGGACTGGTCACCCTTTTGTATCAGTTTCCAAGGTTGCCTTGTTACCTAGGTCTCTCATTATCTAAAAACAAATCAAAACAAAAGATACAGTTATAGATTATTAGGCTTTTTCTCATTCTCAGGGCTACAGTAACTTTCTCTTGAGGCTTTCTAAATCTCGCCTGGTGGTAGATCTCTCCTTTGTTGCTATTTTGACTACTGGTACAAAAATACAGCATTCAAATACTTGAAGTAAAAAACAATCCAAGGGCTTGAGTATGGCTTGAGATCTAAATACATCCCATGTGTTGTTTTGCATAGTCATTGAGATAAACCCTTTTTTTTCCATTTAAATGTATTATTTCTAACAACATGTCGCAAAAACTACGGGACCTACAAAGAATGAAATATTTACGATCAGACCTGTGAAAGCAAAATTTGGTGACCCTGTATTAATCAAATACTTATTGTTGTGCTTTACATTATTGCATACATTTTTTTTATCCATTATTTGTGCAGAGTTTGAAAATATGGATGTTACTCTATCCCCTCAAGAAAGCATCTGGCTTTACGATACCATGGTTTCAGTCTGGGAAACTTGTCCTAGGGATCAGGTCAATACACAAACATATATTTGAGGTAGAAGACTGGCAGGACTTTGTTTCTGGTCATAACTGAGCCTAGAGCCTACGATCAGAGTCTCTGGGTATTACTGAAACATACACTGTCTGAAGGACCTACAGGTATATTCAGGCAAATCAGTTACCAGTCCAGAGGTTTATATGTGAAGTAACACAACCTAAAAAAAAAGAAAGAAAGAAAAAAAGGAAACAGGTGTGAATGTATTTCGTCTGCAGAAATTTTATTCAACTACACTCATTGGAAGCATGGCAGAAAACCCAGAGCCAGAGAACAAAGTGATTAATAAAAGCATTTATAAAACTGGCCAAGGATGGCTCGAACCCAGGAAATTGAGACCAGCATAGGCAAGGTAGTGAGACCGCTATGTAAACAATGAATAAAGCAATTACCCAGATGTGGTGTCTGCACCTGTAGTAGCAGGGACAGGGGAGGCTACATTGGGGGATTGTTTGAGCCCGGGAGATGGAGGCTTCAGTGAGGTATGGTCATGCCACTGTCCTCCAGCCTCAGTGAGAGAGTGACACCTTGTCCGAAAGAAAAAAACAGGATTTACAAATGAAGATATGAAAATAATTTATTTCTTCCACAAAAGGTCTTTCTGAGACACATCCTCCACTAAGGGACTGTCTGTTCCCAACGTTTCTGAATACATGAGATGAGACAAAGGGAAACAATAGCTCTCAAGTCTCTTTCTTCTACTACAAATGTCCTGTGGATGCCGGTCTGGGGGCAGTGGAACACCCTACCCTGACCTGCAAAGTCCCTGGCTCAATTTTCATGCCCCTTTCTGTGCATGGTCCTTGCTGCCCATGCACCTTGCTGTCTGCCTTCTGTTCCTGCACAGCTGTGAAAGGAGATGTCGTGACTTCCTTCTTTCTTGCTGACTACGATGTAGCCATTAGGTCTGCAGATTAGTCCTACCAGAAGTTGAACTGTCAGTGAGTGTAAGGGGGAGCAGGAAGGCTTCCTGTGGGTTGGGCCACTTGGTCCCTGGCCTCTGAGGTCGTCATCTTTCTACAAAAAGTCAGCGATACCGCCATGGCCTTACTGTTGTGGGGTCCCGGGCATGGGAAGAAGAAGGGCCATAGAGAGGAGGAGAGTCAGGTTAACATGGAGTGAGTTTTGAAGGGTGACATTGTATAAAGTATTTGAGTCCTGGAGGCAAAAAAAAAAAAAAAAAAAAACCTCAAACACAGAGCGGAGGGATTCTAAAGTCGTTAGAGAGGACCTGCAAAGGAGCACCGGACAGAGTGAGGCTGGACAAGGAGGGGTACCATAGCCCTTGCCACACAAGGGGACCTCACTGCGCATGCTCCTGGTATGCCTGACTCAGTGCGCATGCTCACTGAGTGACTTTCACTGGCCCCTTTGCCCGTTTGGTGAAGGCCGTGGAAGAGCGCAGCTCCGGTCCCTGAGGTGTGGATTTTTTCTCTCTTACTGCGACACAGCTGGTAGGTCCACAAGCTGATCCAACTGAAAGTTGAAGTGTGAGTGAGAGTGAGGAGGAGGCAGCGGACTTCCGGAGGAGGGTCGAGCAGGGTGGCTGGTGACTCCAAACGGGAAGGGCCTCAAAGTCGTCGTCCTTCTGATATGGCGCCATGGCCATGGGCTTGTCTTGTCTTGTCTGGGCCGTAACTAAGGAGGAAGGAGGGCTGAGGAGTGGAGGGGTCAGGTGAAGCTGGGGCGATGCTGGGGTGCTGCTGGAGGTATCTGAGTCCCAGAAGCACCTGGAACCGTCACAGAAGATTCTAGACTTCTCAGAGGTGACTGGGGAGGCATGGCGTGAGTGGTGTGGAATGGACCTGGAGACGGGTAATGCTGGGGCTCGTGACCGCAGCCCCGAGGTCTGTAGAGTGCCTGGAGTAGGTATCCTGTGAGGAGCACCCACTGCTGTGTGGCAGCTTGTCAACTCCACTGTGGAGATTGGAGTGCGTGGGGCTCTGAGTTCCGGAAAATGTGATTTTTGTGGGGAAGTAGGCCTAGAAAATGAGTGTGTGACAAAATTCGTGGTCACTGCAGGGTTTTTTTTGTTTTTTTTTTTTGAGATGGAGTCTCGTTCTGTCGCCAGACTGGAGTGCAGTGGCACGATCTCGGCTCACTGCAACCTCCACCTCCCGGGTTCAAGCAATTCTCCTGCCTCAGCCTCCCCAGTAGCTGAGACTATAGGCGCACACCACCATTCCCGGTCACTGCAGTTTTAATTCTCTAACTATGATTTCCTACTTGTTTCCCTGATGAAGTGTCCAGTTGTGAAACCAACCTCATGGGTAATACCCTGTGTCTTTTGCCAGGAGCCATAAGATGTTATTCATGTAGCTGGACCAACTTCAGTGACTTTGCAAGCATTGGATTTAAAAGTCACACCACTTGGACTTTCAGTGTTTCTAAATTTTTAAAAAAATGACCAGGTTAACATTTGACCATGAAAGTTGTCAAATACAGTTTTCCTGTCATATGCATTTTCCCATTCACTCTGTTCTGCTTGCAGAATGAAATATGTGTTGGTGAGGAAGATCAACATATAGGCCTATACTAAGAAGAAGTCCACAGCCTCCTGATCTCACTGTACCTCTACTTGAGAATGTCTTAACCTTTGAAGTTTTTTCTTAGCAGGAAGTGATTTTTCTGATCTGTTGTTGGATTAGTACAGATACACTGATAATGGTCTCCCATGCTGATAAAAAAATGATCATGGCATCTCATGAAGGAAAGACTAGTCCAGAGGATTATGTTTGAGTTTTGTGTGAATGGATGATTGTGTGTTCCCAGATTTTGTCCATAACTTCTTCCTCATGCTTATTCATAACAGGTTACACACATTCATCCCAACATAGATTAAAACGGCTTCCAAAGTCCTTGAGGATAACTGCCTTGGTGTAACCTCTCTGAGGAAAGAATAACATTATGAAGAACAAATATATGGGGTAGTGTTGGAGAAATGTCTGTAGATGTACTTATGATAAGCAATATCTATGTATTCTGTATATTTATATTATTTACATGTATTAATAACAAAACATTTTATCAGCACACACAGAGACACCAAGTCCCAGAAGCCCAGTAATGGAGAACCCCAAGAAGAGGAACCACCAACGGAAAGTCGGAATCCTACGCCTGATCAGGAGAGATAAGACAATCAGGATTTCCCTTCCCAAGGTACTAGGAAGGGAAAGAAAGAATGTCTATGGGGCAGGAGGAGGTGTATGTGTGCCTCACGCCTTATGCCATGAGCAGTAACAGGAGGAAAGAAAACATTAGGAAAAGATAGCAAACATTTGCTCAAAGTTGGCTGGAAAGGGGAGATTATAGTTTGCAGCTTCATGCAGTTTCTGGATATAATGAATCTTTTCCTTTTCTTCAAGGTGGATTTTGTATGCTTGAAAATAGAGTCCTTACTAAATCACTTAAAACCATTTAAAATGGTGTATAAGAATGCACATTATTTCACTAGTTTAATTTGATCTTCTTAGAATGTTGCTGTATGATCATCTCAGCCATAGTGTTCACAGTGTTGTTAGTACCCTTTAATAGCACGTGGAGTGCCAAGTCACCCAACTTTATAACACTGTGAATATGGCCCATTTGCAAAGGGATGTTAGCCCCTTTTTATAAATAAGGAAACTGAGGCTCAGAGATTGAAGCTTACAAAGAATACTTGACTCATGGAGAAGGAATTCATATTTTGTTGAAAGGTTTCTTCTGTTCTTCCTACAATCCATGTTTTAATAATAGAAAGTGAATCGTTTGCTTAAGATGCAAAATGCTTTATTGTGTCCGTGCTGTAAGTACTTCAGTATTGGCTTAGGAGAAAACAGTTCAATGAAGCAGGATAGTATGAGTAAAGTACACTGACACACAGATATTATGCTTTGCCAGTTCAGCTGAGCATCCCTGGCCGCCTACCGGCCCCCTGGAGTGTGCTGTAAAGAGATACCAGTGGCTGGCCCCCACCAGCGAGAGTGATTTGCATTTAGTTAGTAAAGTTTAATTGACAAAGGCTTGAGTCAACACCAATCTCTTGAGTGAAGAGATTAAAGGACAGGTTTGGCTGCATAAAGCAAACACCATTAGAGGGTAAAATCCCTGGTTGATCTCTCCCTGAGAGGGCCATCTGGCTCAAAGCTTAGTTTTAAGGCCATATGGACAAACAAGTTAGTTAAGTTAACTCCCCCACATACCCTAGCTATTTGCTTTACTTCTTAACCAACTGTGAAGGGGATTTAGGCTGCCTTCAGCCAAGAAGAATAGAAAAAAACCTTCAGGCCTTCTAAAAGGGTATGAGACTATGTTCTATAACTTTCTCTAATATTTTTTCCATAATATTTTTACTGTCACCCTGAGTGAATTCCCACAATAGTAACTCTAAAAAAGAGCTCAATGAATGACAGCCACTGTTTCCTTTGATCTATCTTTTGACAGTATGTTTGATAAAAGTTGGATAATTCAGGACACTGGCATATAAGGAGCTATATTGGTATGATTTTTAAGGCAGTTCCAACAGTTGTTTAAATGCTTCCATGTTTAGAAGATAAGATCACCCTGAACCAGAAAATGTGTCCTCAACAGATAGCATTTTCAAGCTAAACATTGACAGAATTTGGGCCATCGATTATTTTAGCAATTCACTGTTAAGGTGTTTCCAGTTATGACTGTCAACAATGCCCATTAATTTCTTTGCACTCAATTTTCCATACTCTCACTGCAAGACAGTGATTTTGCTGTATTTCTGGTACATTTTTTGTGAATGAGATTCATTTATAGAAAGTTACACATATGGTTCTTGGACCTAAGCACAGCATAAAGGTAATTAACTAGCCAAATAATTCCAAATACCTCAACAATGGATGGGTCTCACAAGTATAAGATTTGTCATAGGCGCACCAATACATTGATCTAATTCTTTGGAAAATTACATCTCATTTATGACTAAAATGGTATTCACGTGGCTGACTTTCAGATTTCATAGCTGATACACACTATTCATAATACACAATGGTAAAGTACGGGAAATTTAGGTGTAGTGTGATTTACACTTAGATTGTTATTTCAAATAAGGCATTAGACCAGGAATGGTTGCTCACGAATGTAATCCAAAAATTTTGAGAGGCTGAGTGGGGCAAATCCCTTGATCCCAGGAGTCCAACAGCAGCCTGGACAACATTGAGAAATTCTGTCTCAAATCAACCAATCAACTAACCAAACAAACATTAGCCTTGGCAGTGGGGTGCACCTGTAGGCTCAGCTACTTGGGACGCTGAGACAGGAGGTTCTGTTGAGCCTGAGACATTGGGCTCACAATGGGCCTTGATTGTGCCACAGCACTCCAGCCTGGACGACAGTGAGTTTCTGACTCAAAAAACAATTAAAATAAAATAAGATATTATAAAACAGAAAGACAAAGGTGTAAGAGCTTTGCACGACATTCATTACCACACCAACTGACAGTTATTTTTTCCTTTCTCTTTTTTCTTGTTTTGAGACAGAATCTCATCTGTCAGCCAGCCTAGATTACTATGGTATGATCTTGGCTCACTGCGACCTCCACCTCTTGGGTTCAAGTGACCTTGGCCTCCCAAAGTGCTGAGATTACAGGCATGAGCCACCATGCCCAGCCTAGGCTTTGTTTCATAATGCTAAGGAAAAGAATATTATCATTTCCTTATTTGTATTTCATGTTGGACTGCTTAAATCGATAACCTTTGTATTTTGAAGTGTGTGAAATGGAAGGTGATCTGCAAGAACTGCAGCAGTGAAAGACCTGGGATGAATCTGGGTTTTGGTCCTGGCGTCAAGTTGAAGATTATATCAAAAGTAGAACACTATAAAATGCCAGAAACAGGTATGTTATCCATCAAGATGCAAGGTTATGTGCTTTCTCATTTACAAAATATTATACTTCTGACAATAGAGGGATAACATTGCTGCCACTTTAAAAACACAGTTCGAATGCAGACTTTCTTTGAAACGTCCTTCAGACCCAAAGGCCAGATTGCAAGACATAAACACTATCAGATACAGAAACAAATTGGGTCAAAGCCATATTGAATCATCAAATATGACTACATATTCTTAGTTTTGTGTATAACCAACAGGTAATAATTTTCAGATACTTTTCTAATTTCTGCTTTTAACAAATGCATAATGCATTTGCAATACCAGTTTGTGTGAAATATGCTGAGCCCTGAAGCAGATTCTGATACCAGCTCTAATACAATTTGTGAGACTCTGGATGAATCGTATAAATTCCACACACATCCTTGGTCTTATTGAAAAGAGTGAATGCACATCAGATAGATTAAAATCCATTTCAGTGCTGATTTCTGCATGCTCTGGTTCTGTTGGACAGAAGAGAAAGATATTCTGATTTTCATGACTTGTTTATCATAACAATCAGCTTCAGTCCAATTCTAATGTGTGACTTGAGATTTCATGGCCCCTAAGAAAATGAGTGGGCACTCTGCTTGATGTTTGTTTTCCTGTATGGAGCCCTGTATGAGTGATCTTGAATTTTGTCAAATTCTGAATTCTCTGACTCTTAAAGAATAATTGCACTTTAAAGGCATCCTGCAGTGAAGCCTTGAATGAGTGAATAATAAAATGGCAAGAGATCATCAGGTTGCTGTGGCCAATGAAGTAGACAGAATGCATATAGGTCAGTGATGCGCAAGGTGGGTGTAAGATGCTTCTGCTAAGCATGCTCCCTGCCCTCCTGTCAGTCTTCATGAGCTACTGCGTGTAACTAGATTGAAGACTCATCCAGTAGAGTCACCTCTAACCATACCATAGGTTACATATTAGAGGCTTCTGCCTTGAGACATTGGATGATAGGGTTTAAAGTTCAACAACAGTAATGTGCTAATTCCTGAATAGTTGACACAAGTATATTTTACACATATTTCCCAAATGGGTGACTGTTAATTAGGATACTTGTTGAAGTTAAAGGAAACACTTTATGTTTAAGGGAGAAATTACCTAAATGTTTTTACTGTACTCTGCTAAACCATTCCATTAGACTATTTACATTAAAAGGCAGTTCTCAGACAATTTCCCGGAGCCTATTGAACAAGCCTCAGTTGTATTCTTGGGAGATCATAGCTTTAAATGCAAAATAAATAGCACATTACATAATCAAGAAAATAATAATACGAAATAATAATGAAAGAGCCACAGAATAAACTTAAGAGAATACGAAAGAAGTAGTGAATAAAAGACAGGTATGAATCATTGGTAAAAGGAAAAGTAATTCAAAGGTAATAAATTTAAAAGATTGGTCTTTTGAAAAAATAGCTGTGAATAGAGTATTCAATAGTTCTACATAATCTTGAAGAAAATGGAAAAAGCAAAGCATGGAATATGAACAAGACAGAGTGATTTAATATAGGGCATTATTGAAAGCAAATGCAATCTTGAACTCACCAGAGTATGGATGAAATGGTTGATAAGCTAGGAAGACATACATCGTTTAATATATTTCTGTAATACCTGATTAAGCATCACAAAGCCTCTGGAAGAAACTGTGAAATTTGCCATCTGTCCCTCAAAAACATTTACTTTTAGAAACAAATTGTGGCTTTTTCAGATATCTCACTCTTGTTTTCCATTTCCATATCCTTCCATTTTGTTGAGTGTGACACAGTTCATAATGCTATCACATATAGATGGCAAAACTGATAGTGATAGCTTAAGAGTAATGTGATCATGTATGTAATTATACAAATGGGAATACTTTCACGTGTAAAAAGAGGCATTATTCATGTTGACATCATGGTAGAAAACTTAGTAGAAATGGTGCCCATACCTTAAAAAGTACAGAAGTGTAAACTAAACTAGCCCAAATAAATATATTTGCCCTTCTGCACAGTAGAGTAAAACTAAGGCAATACTGGCCTTTCTATTCACTTCATTTCAGCAGTTCCTAAGGTGACATTAATCGTTTTCTTTGGAGATAGTTTTCAGACTATTTCCAGGAGCCCATTTGTCATCCAGACCATAGTTTCAAGCCAGAACATTAAAAAAGCGTTTGCAAAATATTATACATGTTTTTGTACATTTCTTTTTTTGTTTCTTAGTTTTTTTTGTGTGTGGTGCTGACATTTTGAGTAAAAGTATGCCCAATGTTTGCTTTCTACTTTAAACCCCTTTTTGGTGGGTTCACTTCACTTAATGTGTTCAGTGGTACCAGCTCTACCACAGAGTAATGTGTTCAATGCAATCCGTGGGGCAGTCTTCAGATTTCCTAGGTAGCTGTGTGTTTATAATATACAATGTTAAACTATGGGAAATGTAGGTGTGGTGTGATTTGTCTTAGATTGTCATTTAAGATAAGATATAATACAGGAAAGCAAAGGTGGGACATTTTTGCATCACATTTATTACCACAGTAGCCTACAGGGTTTTATGGCATAACACTGAGGAAAAGAATATGATCATTTCTTTATTTATCATTCTTGTTTGGCTGCTGTAGTCTATATCCTTTGCATTTTTTAGTGCCTGACCTGGAAACTGATCTCCAGGATCTGTCTCAGTCAAAGACTGGGGATGAATGTGAAGATGGTCCTGTGGTCCAGGGAAACAGTATGCCAAAATCAGAGCAATTTAAAATGCCGGAAGGAGGTATGTTATCCATTAAGATTCAAACTTACATGCTGTCTGTATTACACAGTATTATACTTTTGATAGCAAAAAGAGAGAACATTACTGTCCCTTGAAAAACAGAGTTCAAATACAGAGTTTCTCTGGAAGGTAGTTCAGACCCCAGAAGCCTGACTGCAAAACAGAAACATCATCAGATACAGCAGAAATTGGGTCAAAGTCATAATTGAATCACCAAATAGAAAACTATTTTCTCCTGAGTATAACTAACAGCTGACAGTTTTCAGATTATTTTCTAATTTCTGCTTTTCTCAAATATATAATACCATATGTATATGTAATACCACTTTGTGTGAAATATGCTGACCCTGAAGGAGATTCTAGTACCAGCTCTAACATAATTTGTGAGATTCTAGACAAATCACATAACTCCTACACCCATTTTTGCTTTTATTGAAAGTACTGAATGTACATCAGGTAGATTAAAATCCATTTCATTGCTGGTTTCTTTATGCTCTGATTCTCTTGGAGAGAATACAGAGATATTCTGAGGTTCATGATTTGTTTATCATAAGAATCAGCTTCAGTCCGATTTTAATATCCAAGTTAAGATTTCATTGCTCCTAAGATAATGAACAGAAACTCTGCTTGATTTTTTTTTTTTCCTGTATGGAGACCTTCATGAGTTTTCTTGCATTTTGTCAAATCCTGAAGTCTCTCAGGCGCTTAAACAATGATTGCATTTTTTTTCACACGGAGTCTCGCTCTGTCACCCAGGGTGGAATGCAGTGGTCCAATATTTGTTCACTGTGACCTCCACCTCCTGAGTTCAAGTGTTTCTCCTGCCTTAGCCTCCTGTGTAGCTGGGAATACAGGTGTGTGCCACCACGCCCAACTAATTTTTGCATATTTAGTGGATACGGGGTTTCGCCATGTTGGCCAGACTGGCATCAAACTCCTGATCTCAAGTGATCGACCCGCCTTGGCCTCCCAAAGTGCTGGGATTATAGGCGTCAGCCACTTCCCTTGCAGGACCCAATGATTGCATTTTAAAGTCTTCTCTCACTGAAGCCTTGAATGACTGAATAATAAAATGGAAAGAGACAGTCACATTTTGTGGCCCACGAAGTAGGGATCATGCATGTAAATCAGTGATGTTCAAGCTGGTTCTGAGATGCCTGTGCTAGGCATGCTCGCTGCCCTACTGTCAGTCTTCATGAGCTACTGTGTGCAATTAGATTGAAGACACACATGGTAACCTCTAATCATATCAGAGGTTATATATTACAGATTTCTGCCTTGAGTCTTCAAATGATACAATTTAAACTTCAAAGGCTATGATGTACCAAGTCCTGAGTAGTCTACAGAGGTATGTTTTACATATCTTTTCCAAACTGCTGACTTAATTAGAAGAACGTCTGAATTTAAAGGAAGCACTGCATGTTTAGGGAAGAAGTTACCTAAATGCTTGTACTCCACACTGCTGAACAACTCCATTAGAATATTTACATTAAAAGATTGGTTTCAGACAATTTCCGGGAGCCCACTGGACAAGCCTTAATTGGATTCTTAGGACAGTCATAGCATTAATTATATATCTTATTAAAATACATAGCAAATTACATGATACAAGAGCATAATATTAAGAAATAAAAAATAACGAATGAGTCACAGAATAAACTTAAGGAAAAAGGAAACAGACAATAAATGAAAGGTATAAATCATTAACAAAAGGAAAACCAACCTGAAAGTCATAAACTTAATAGATATTTTTTAGAAATAGCTAGGAAGAGAGCATCCAGTAGATTGAACAATCTCGAAGAAAATGGAAAGGCACAACATGGAATATGAACAAGACACAGGTATTGAATGTAGGACATAATTGAAAGGGAATACATTCTTGAACACTAATATTTTCAGAGTGTGTGGATGAAATGGTTGATATGCTAGGAACACATACATTATTTAATATGTTCATGTAGTACCTGAATTTCTTTTTTTTTCCATTTATTTTATTGCATTTTAAGTGGTTTTGGGGTACATATGAAGAACATGCAAGATTGTTGCGTAGGTACACACGTGGCAGTGTGACTTGCTGCCTTCCTCCCCATCACCTACATCTGGCATCTCTCCATTTGCTATCTCTCCCCAACTCCCCACCCCCACCGTCCCTCCCCTATTTCCCCCCAACTGACCCCAGTGTGTAGTGCTCCCCTCCCTGTGTCCATGTGTTCTGATTGTTCAACTCCCACCTATGAGTGAGAACATGTGATGTTTGATCTTCTGCTCTTCTGTCAGTTTGCTGAGAATGATGGTTTCCAGGTTCATCCATGTCCCTACAAAGGACCCAAACTCATCGTTTTTGATGGCTGCATAGTAGTCCATGGTGTATATGTGCCACATTTTCCCTGTCCAGTCTATCATCGATGGGCATTTGGGTTGGTTCCAGGTCTTCGCTATTGTAAACAGTGCAGCAATGAACATTCGTGTGCACGTGTCCTTATAGTAGAACGATTTATAATCCTTTGTATGTATACCCAGGAATGGGATTGCTGGGTCAAATGGAATTTCTATTTCTAGGTCCTTGAGGAATCGCCACACTGTCTTCCACAATGGTTGAACTAATTTACACTCCCACCAACAGTGTAAAAGTGTTCCTATTTCTCCACAACCTCTCCAGCATCTGATGTCTCCAGATTTTTTAATGATTGCCATTCTAACTGGCGTGAGATGGTATCTCAGTGTTGTTTTGATTTGCATTTCTCTGATGACCAGTGATGATGAGCATTTTTTCATATGTTTGTTGGCCTCATGTATGTCTTCTTTTGTAAAGTATCTGTTCATATCCTTTGCCCACATTTGAATGGGCTTGTTTGTTTTTTTCTTGTAAATCTGTTTTAGTTCTTTGTAAATTCTGGATATCAGCCCTTTGTCAGATGGGTAAACTGCAAAAATTTTTTCCCAATCTGTTGGTTGCCGATTCACTCTAATGACTGTTTCTTTTGCTGTGCACAAGCTGTGGAGTTTGATTAGGTCCCATTTGTCTATTTTGGCTTTTTTTGTCAATGCTTTTGGTGTTTTGGTCATGAAGTCCTTGCCTACACCTATGTCCTGAATGGTTTTGCCTAGATTTTCTTCTAGGGTTTTTATGGTGTTAGGTCTTATGTTTAAGTCTTCAATCCATCTGGAGTTAATTTTAGTGTAAAGTGTCAGGAAGGGGTCCAGTTTCTGCTTTCTGCACATGGCTAGCCAGTTTTCCCAACACCATTTATTAAACAGGGAATCCTTGCCCCATTGCTTGTTTTTGTCTGGATTGTCAAAGATCAGATGGTTGTAGATATGTTGTGTTGCCTCTGAGACCTCTGTTCTGTTCCATTGGTCTATATCTCTGTTTTGGTACCAGTACCATGCTGTTTTGATTACTGTAGCCTTGTAGTATAGTTTGAAGTCTGGTAATGTGATGCCTCCCACTTTGTTCTTTTTCCTTAGAATTGACTTGGCTATGCAGACTCTCTTTTGGTTCCATATGAAGTTTAAGGTGTTTTTTTCCAGTTCTGTGAAGAAGGTCATTGGTAGCTTGATGGGGATAGCATTGAATCTGTAAATTACTGTGGGCAGTATGGCCATTTTCACAATATTGATTCTTTCTAACCATGACCGTGGAATGTTTCTCCATCTGTTTGTGTCCTCTCTTATTTCGTTGAGCAGTGGCTTGTAGTTCTCCTTGAAGAGGTCCTTTACGTTCCTTGTTAGTTGTATTCCTAGGTATCTTATTCTCTTTGTGGCAATTGTGAATGGCAGTTTGTTCTTGATTTGGCTCTCTTTAAGTCTGTTATTGGTGTATAGGAATGCATGTGATTTTTTCACATTGATTTTGTATCCTGAGACTTTGCTGAACTTGCTTATCCGTTTCAGGAGACTTTGGGCTGAGACGATGGGGTCTTCTAGGTATACAATCATGTCGTCCGCAAATAGAGACATTTTGATTTCCTCCTTTCCTGTTTGAATACTCTTTATTTCTTTTTCTTGCCTGATTGCGCTGGCTGAACTTCTAGTACTATATTGAATAGGAGCAGTGAGAGAGGGCATCCTTGTCAAGTGCCAGATTTCAAGGGGAATGCTTCCAGTTTTTGCCCATTCAGTATGATATTGGCGGTTGGTTTGTCATAAATAGCTTTTATTATTTTGAGATACGTTCCATCAATACCTAGCTTATTGAGGGTTTTTAGCATAAAGCGCTGTTGAATTTTGTCAAAGGCCTTCTCTGCATCAATTGAGATAATGATGTGGTTTTTGTCTTTGGTTCTGTTTATATGGTGAATTACATTTATAGACTTGCGTATGTTGAACCAGCCTTGCATCCCCGGTATGAAGCCTACTTGATCTTGGTGGATAAGCTTTTTGATGTGCTGTTTCACTCGGCTTGCCAGTATTTTATTGAAGATTTTTGCGTCTATGTTCATCATGGATATTGGCCTGAAGTTTTCTTTTCTTGTTTAGTCTCTGCCGGGTTTTGGAATCAGGATGATGTTGGTCTCATAAAACGATTTGGGAAGAATTCCCTCTTTTTGTATTGTTTGGAATAGTTTCAGGAGGAATGGTACCAGCTCCTCTTTGTATGTCTGGTAGAATTCGGCTGTGAACCCGTCTGGACCTGGGCTTTTTTTGGATGGTAAGCTCTTAATTGCTGCCTCAACTTCAGACCTTGTTATGAGTCTGTTCAGGGTTTCAGTTTCTTCCTGGTTTAGGCTTGGCAGGAGGCAAGTGTCCAGGAATTTATCCATTTCTTCCAGGTTTACTAGTTTATGTGCATAGAGGTGATTGTAATAATCTCTGACGATGGTTTGAATTTCTGTGGAATCTGTGGTGATATCCCCTTTATCGTTTTTTATTGCATCAATTTGGTTATTCTCTCTTTTCTTTTTTATTAATCTGGCTAGTGGTCTGTCTATTTTGTTGAACTTTTGAAAAAACCAGCTGCTGGATTTATTCATTTTTTGAAGGGTTTTTTGTGTCTCTAACTCCTTCAGTTCTGCTCTGATCTTAGTTGTTTCTTGTCTTCTGCTAGACTTTGAGTTTTTTTGATCTTGCTCCTCTAGCTCTTTCAGTTTTGATAATAGGGTGTCAATATTTGATCTCTCCTTGCTTCTGATGTGGGCACTTATTGCTATATGTTTTCCTCTAGAGACTGCTTTAAATGTGTCCCAGAGATTCTGGTAAGTTGTGTCTTCATTCTCGTTGGTTTCGAAGAACATCTGTATTTCTGTCTTCATTTCATTGTTTATCCAGTCAACGTTCAAGAGCATGTTGTTCAGTTTCCATGAAGCTGTGCGGTTCTGGGTTAGTTTTTGAATTCTGATTTCTAACTTGTTTGCACTGTGGTCTGAGAGACTGTTTGTTATGATTTCCGTTCTTTTCCATTTGCTGAGGAGTGATTTACTTCCAATTATGTGGTCAATTTTAGAGTAGGTGTGATGTGGTGCTGAGAAGAATGTATATTCTGTGTATTTGGGGTGTAGAGTTCTGTAAATGTCTATTAGGTTTGCTTGGTCCAGGTCTGAGTTCAAGTCCTGGATATCCTTGTTAATTTTCTGTCTGGTTGATCTGTCTAATGTTGACAATGGGGTGTTACAGTCTCCCACTATAATTGTGTGGGAGTCTAAGTCTCTTTGTAAGTCTTTAAGAGCTTGCCGTATGTATCTGGGTGCTCCTGTATTGGGTGCATATGTATTTAGGATTGTTAGCTCTTCTTGTTGCATTGATCCTTTTACCATTATGTAATGTCCTTTGTCTCTTTTGATCTTTGTTGCTTTAAAGTCTAATTTACCAGAGATGAGAGTTGCAACTCCTGCTTTTTTTTGCTCTCCATTTGCTTGGTAAATCTTCCTCCATCCCTTTATTTTGATCCTTTGTGTATCCTTGTATGTGATATGGGTTTCCTGGATACAGCATACCGATGGGTTTTGGCTTTTTATCCAATTTGCCAGTCTGTGTCTTTTGATTGGGGCATTTAGTCCATTTACATTTAGGGTTAATATTGTTACATGTGAATTTGTTACTGCCATTTTGGGGCTAGCTGGCTGTTTTGCCCATTAGTTGATGCAGATTCTTCATTGTGTTGATTCTCTTTACCATTTGGCATGTTTTTCGAGTGGCTGGTATTGGTTGTTCCTTTATATGTGTAGAGCTTCTTTCAGGAGCTCTTGTAAAGCTGACCTGGTGGTGACGAAATCTCTGAGTACTTGCATGTTCACAAAGGATTTTATTTTCCCTTCACTTATGAAGCTTAGTTTGGCTGAACAGGAGATTCTGGGTTGAAAGTTCTTTTCTTTAAGGATGCTGAATATTGGCCCCCACTCTCTTCTGGCTTGTAGGGTTTCTGCTGAGAGATCTGCTGTGAGTCTGATGGGCTTCCCTTTGTGTGTAACCCGACCTTTCTCTCTGGCTTCCCTTAGTATTTTCTCCTTCATTTCAGCCCTGGTGAATCTGACGATTTTGTGCCTTGGGGTTGCTCTTCTTGACGAATATCTTTGTGGTGTTCTCTGTATTTCCTGGACTTGAATATTTTCCTGCCTTGCTAGGTTGGGGAAGTTTTCCTGGATAATATCCTGAAGAGTATTTTCCAGCATGGATTCATTCTCTTCGTCACGTTCAGGTACACCTATCAAACGTAGATTGGTCTTTTCACTTAGTCCCACGTTTCTTGGAGACTTTGTTCATTCCTTTTTACCCTTTTTTCTCCAGTCTTGCCTTCCCTTTTTATTTCATTGAGTTGATCTTGGACCTCTGATATCCTTTCTTCTGCTTGGTCAATTCAGCTGTTGATACTTGTGCATGCTTCGCGAAGTTCTCGTATTGTGTTTTTCAGCTCCATCAATTCACTTATATTCCTTTCTATTTTGTCCATTCTCGTTAGCATTTCGTCAGATCTTTTTTCAAGGTTCTTAGTTTCTTTGCATTGGGTTAGAACATGTTCTTTTAGTTCACAGAAGTTTCTTACTACCCACCTTCTGAAGTCTGATTCTGTCATTGCATCACACTCGTTCTCCATCCAACCTTGTTCCCTTGCTGGTGAGGAGTTGTGATCCCTTGTAGGAGGAGAGGTGTTCTGGTTTCAGGCGTTTTCATCCTTTTTGCACTGGTTTCTTCCCATATTTATGGATTTATCCACCTGTCGTCTTTGTAGTTGCTGGCTTTCAGATTGGGTCTCTGAGTGGACGTTCTGTTTGTTGATGATGAGGTTATTTCTGTTTCTTGGTTTTCCTTCTGACAGTCTGGCTCCTCTGCTGTAGGTCTGCTGAGGTCCACTCCAGGCCCTGCTTGCCCAGGGATCACCTGCAGCAGCTGCTGAACCGTAAGGGTTGTTACCAGTTTTATTCTTCTGCTATCTTTGTCCCAGAAGGATACCTGCCAAGTGTCAGTCTGATCTCTCCTTTATGAGGTGGCTCTTTGGATATACAGGGGTCAGGGAGCTGCTTGAGGATACGATCTGTTCTTTATAGGAGCTCAAATGCTGAGCTGTGAGCTCCGTTGTTCATTCAGAGCTGCTGGGCAGGTACGTTTATGTCTGCTGCAGCAGAACTCATAAACCGCTTTTTGTTCCCAGGTGCTCTGTCCCAGGGATTTAGGGCTTTATTTATGAGTTTCCATTATGCTGCTGCCTTCTTTATTTTTTCCTTCAGAGCTGCCCTGCCCAGGAAGGAGGCAGCCTAGTCACTGTCTGCCTGTAGAGGCTTTGCTGAGCTGCTGTGGGCTCCGCCCAGCTGCTGAGTGAGCTTCCCTGCAACCCTGTTTATATGGAGGTAGTTAGAACTGCCTTGACAATGGTGGTCTGCCTCTGTTAAGGCGGAGTCTCTCTGTAGTGGCGGGTTGCCTTGGCAACAGCTGGCTGCCTCAGCATTGGCTGACTACCTCCATAGTGGCGGGCTGCCTCGGTAATGGCAGGCGCCCCTCCCCCACAGAGCTGGACCGTGATTGCTGTTCTTTTGTGGGGGTGGGACCAGCTGAGCCTGATCGCCTGGCTCCCTGCCTCAGAGCCTTTTTTTTTTTTTTAAGTTGGTGTTCCAGTCACCCATTGAAGAGGCACCGGTATCTCTGTGTTTTCCCATGCGGCGACTCACTGTGCTGGCTTAAACAACGGCACTGAGATTCGTGGCGCTTTTTTTGCCCTGGAATCTACTGTCCTGGTTCCCTGTTCAGTCCCCTTTTTAAACAGATGAATGGGTGACTTCCCGTGGCTCCAATTGCCAGCCTAAAGGGCACCCGGACCAGTGTATTTTGTATGGAGAACCGCTGCGCCAGGGCGCTGACAAAGCAGCCACGCGGGGCAAAGCAGCAGCGCAGGCCGACACAGCCGAGCTGGCCAAAACAGCCGCACTGGTGACCCGTGGAGCTCCTTCGTCTGGGAATTTCCTAATCTGTGGGCAATAAAAATGTGGCATCCACTCACCCTCTGTGGTTTCACTCGGAGCTGCAATCCTGAGCTGTTCCTAAACAGCCATCTTGGATCCACCTCCCAATATACATCATACCTGAATTTCTAAACATCACAAAGACTGTGGAAGAGCTTGGGAAGTTTGCCAGTTGTCCCTCAGAAACTGTTACTTTCAGAAGGAAATACTTAAGCTTTTCCAGATGTCTTACTCTTCTTTTTTGTTTTGCACTCCATTACTGTTTTTTCCACAGTGGTTATGACAACTCTTTCACATGTTAATATCAATCATGATAGTGATACCTTAAAACTTGTATGATCATTTTATTAATTATACAAACTGGAATACTTTTCAGTGAAAAATGTGTCATTATTCATATTGACATGAGGACTATAGGTGAAAACTTGTTGCAAATGGTTAGTGTATGTTAAAAAAGAACAAAAAAGGGTAAACTGGTTCAAAGCAATATTATGCACTTCTGCACAATACAGATAAAACAAATGAAATACTGTCCTTTCTGTTCATTTCATTTATGTATTTCCTAATGTGACATTCACTGTTTTCTCAAAAGATAGTTTTCAGACTATTTGCAGGAAACTATTGGACGTCCAGACCATAGTTTCAAGCCAAAACATTAAATTATACATTTCTTCTGAAGGAATTCTTCCAGAAATCCCTTCTGTTTCTTATGTTTTTTTGTGTGTTCTGGTTGTATTCTGAGTATAATTCTACACAATGTTTGCTATCTACTTTAAGCCCCTTTTAATAGGCTCACTTGATTTAATGTGTTCTGACTCGGACTGTCTTTTGGTTTCATTCCAGCACTAAAAGCAGGATGTGCTTTTAAAATGTTGCTAATTTATATGCTTGGAAGTGTATCTTCAAGTTCTCTGCAGAGGTCTAGTTGAATGTTAGCCATAGGGTGACTCTTAGGCTTCTGGTTTTAGTCCATTCTATAAAACTAAAACTTTGGTGTCCTTTGCATACCTTTAATTTCATCTGAATACAGTTAAGCTAGTAATGTTTCCTCCTGTTATGTTTCTGTTGTAGGGAAAGGGAAACCACAGGATTAAATGAAGACAGGCTGAAACAACGTAAACTGAATTCATCCGAGATATTTGACTTAAAAAAAAGTAACAAGAGCGAAACTCCGTCTCAAAAAAAAAAAAAAATCTCAATATATCTTCCCAGTTTTCATCAAAGAAGTATTGCACATCTTTTGTTCATTTATTCTCATATATTAGACACTATTGGAATTTTTGGCCAGATGCAGTGGCTCACACCTGTAGTCCAAGCTTATTGGGATGTGGAGGCAGGAGGATTGCTTATCCTTGGGAGATTGAGATGTGCCTGGGTGACATGGCAAAACCCCCTCAACAAAAATAAATGAATGAATGCATGAATGTATGTATGTATGTATGTAGGTGTAGTACCAGCTACTCCAGTAGTTGAGGTGGGAAGATCCCTTGAGCCTAGGAGGTTGAGGATGCAGGTAGTCAGGTTCACATTAGTGCAACTCCAGCCTGGGTGGATGATACTTTGTCTGAATAAAAAAAATAGTATCATTTTTGCAACTTTGCATTCTGATTGAGCTGGTATACACATGTGTGATATTGCGAAATAAATACTTGGTCCTGGAACCTGCTTACCATCACACAACTCCTACAATTTCTAGTATGTTTGCATAGTGATGTCTTTTTGTATGCTAGTGAGTTGACTGATGGCTGTGACCTCCTAGGTAGCTCTAGGATGAGGGTTTAGAGGGTTGGGACTTTAATCCCCATCCTCAAACTTCAGAACAGGGAGAGGGGCTGGGGTTAAGCTGATTTCTAATGGCAGGCCAACAGGTTAATCAATCACACCTATGGAATGAAAACGTCCATCAAAAACCCGAAAAACAGGGTTCAGAGAGCTTCTGCCCTAGCCAAACACCTGGAGGATAACATGACCATAGAGGCCATGGAAGCTCCCCTGCCTCTTCCATCATTCATTCTGCTACGTATGTCTTTATCTGCATCCTTTGTTAAGATATCCCATTTGCCACAAAATATGTGAGAATTATCTAGGTTATAGACCTGGGTGAAGGAACTAGGGCTGAGGTAGAAGAAAGGGGAAAGCACCAGGGAAACTTGCTGAAGCAAAATTACTTGGATGCTACCTACACTGTCTCCTTACAGGCTATGGGATGACACTGCTATGGGATTCCATCCTGCCTCTCACACACTGGCCTTGAGGTGGTGGGCAAGACACTTATATCCTGTCAGACTGTTTCCCCATTTCTAAAGTAGAAATTAGAGTATTTATACTACTCGTTGTGAAGAATAAATTAAATAACATAGGAAGCAGGCATTACATTGCAGATAAATTTACGAGTCACGTTTCCTTAATCTCTGTAACATTTCAAATATTTTCATTCCATTTTTTTTTTTTTTACAACTATATCTCTAGTATGTCATAACTGCTTTGGAATTTCAAGTAGGAATATCAAGCTACCTTTTTAAATGCCTTTGACTTCAGAAACTTATTTGATTTAAATATGTAAATCAAATAGTAGTGTAGCTGGTATCAGACATGATATGAATTCTGAAGTTGATTTGTAAGTAACTGAGGTGTGACAAGGCCAACCCTATGTGAGCAGTATGTGCCGAAAAGTTGTTTGGTGTGTGTGATGCCATGAATAATAAGTATATTCTGGTGAGGCAACAGCACACAATTCAGTATCATAGTGTGTCAAGAGCTCACGCAGTCCCTAAGCAGTCATGTGGTAGCTAACAGGGCCACAAGGATGGCCAGTGAAGTTATTTTGGCGTGTCTTATATTCATAAATTTGGCGGGTAAGAAGAGTGAGCCCAAATGGAACGAAGTGGTTGATTACTTGCAGACGCAGCAAAGGCAGGATCAGCATGGTGTCAATACAGTGTCCTAGTCCCATAGGACCACATTGAATCGGAGATACTTAGTGACAGCACAGATTTTGGGTTTCTCTGTCCATGAGGAGTCCACAGTCTCACACTAAGGCCCATTTTGAAACCACACTGAATCCTGAACCCAGGATCACACCTGACAGAGCTGGGACTATGGGACAGGAGGGGCGACCCAGCTCCCAAACATCCCACACAGAACACCCAGTAATGTCATCCATGCTTGTTAAGAGGAGGTACCCATGTCAATGACTATTCTGAAATGACAGCCTTCTGACAGTTTTCCTAAACCAAAGATGCAAATCACTTGTTTGGACTGGGCGAGGATCCCTAGAGGGAAAGGTCCCTCAGTAGGAGGCCATACTGGGGGCATTGGCCAGCTCCTGCCTGACGACTGTATGTCCTGCTGGGGGTGCCCTAACAAGGGTAAAGTCTTCATGTCCAGGGGGATCACCTGTGCCCTCTGGGATTGTTCTTACATATATGTCCTGACTATCCCACCACTGCCTCATCCCTGGAAGGCATTCACATCAGCTTCCGCTTCCTAGCCAGACTTGTTCAGCTTCCTAGCCGGTCTCGTGCTGAGCATGAAATGGTCGCTTGGGCTGGACAAAAATAGTTAAGACAGAATCTTAGTTAGGAAGTCACCTATCTTTGTTAGATAGCCCTTCATCATTAATAAAATTTGTATAAGATGGCTATGTTGAGATAGCTGTTATGTCAACTTTGATAGGTGACAATACATGAGAAATGTTCACTAGACCAGGGTAAATGTCTCTGTGAAGGGTTTTCTTTCCATGAGAACTGGCATTGAAATCAGCAGACTTTGGGTAAACATAATTACCCTCCCCAATGTGGGTGGGCCTCATCCAGTCCCTTGAAGGCCTTCAGAGAAGAAGACTGGGATCCTCCTCAAGATGAAGTTCTTCCTGTACACTGCCCTTGAATTTGAGCTCTCATGTCATCTGTTCCCTGGGTGTCCAGCCTGACATCCTGCTCTCTGAGATGCTGATGTGCTAGTCACAACACTTTCATGATCTAGGTCTCCAAACTCAATCTATCACTATCACTCTCTCTCCACCCACTCATATACACAGACACACACACACACACACACACACACACACACACACACACACACAGAGGGTAGAACACTAACCAGTAGGCTACTTAATCTGGGACCTTAAAGGGCATAACTGAGATCAGTACTGCAGGCTGCGCTCACTCTGCTGCATGGCTCCTGATGCAGAGGATTGTGGCATTCCCCTCACATCCACCGACATCCATGTTGCTCATTTCTGTAACTCAGGGTTTTGCCATTGAACAATGTAGAGACCACTACAGTTCCACAAGTGATCCCTGCCCTCCTTCTGCATATGAGATTCTCTGTTCCAACCCGAGGACACAGAGATCTACTGGGTATTCTTTCCAGACTTCCAGGAAGGTCCTGGGAGCCTGGTGAGGGAGATACACCTGCAACAGCAGTAATAACAACGGGCATAGCCAGTGTGTTCACCAACTCATGAGAGATCACATTACCAACATCTCCCATTTAAGTTTCCCTATCAGCTAATAGCTTATCCTGGAAGTGAGCACATTTGTGGATCACTTGGATTCCCCTTATTCTATTTTCCCCAGGAATGCACAGATACAAAGCAAATTGTTGGTGGAATGTTGTGATGGAGTGGAATCCAAGAATGAAATGCCCTGCAGTGATAGGATTTCTGAAGAAGTCGATAAGTCTTATCCGTTACCAGATGAAGCAACATATAGGCCTCCCTCTGTTTACAGGAAGCGACATGTATAGAAACTCCAGTTTTTTATTGAAGACTCTGGAAAAAGACGTTTGCCTGCCTCTAACACTCAGTCCCCAAATGGAAGCAGCCCCTGCTACTTGCATTCCAACAATGCAGCTGCCCCCAGAAATTTCCAAAATGCCCCAAAGTGGGAGAAGATATTATGGCCATAAACCACAGTTTAGGATTGAAAAGCAGTATCCTCAAACTTCTTATTTACATAAAAAGAATAAGAATGTTGCAGTTGGTACAGAGGAAATAGCAGGGTAGCATGGAGAAGGACACACTGTTCCCCAGGAGGGCTTGCAGGCACCTTCCTCCTCTGTCCTGCTTTCTGTGATAAGAAAGTGGTTCAGGGATTGGCGAGGTGGCTCCTGCCTCTAATCCCAGCACATTGAGAGTTCGAGGTGTGAGTATTGCTTGAACCCAGAGTTTCAGATCAGCCTGGGAAACATAAGGACACCCCACCCCTAAAAAAAATTGTCCAGGGGTGTTGGAGCCTGAATGTTGTCCCAGCTACTTGCGAGGCTGAGATGGAAGGATCACTTCAGCCTTGGAGGTCAAGGCTGCAGTCAGCCATGATTTCTCCACTGTACTCCAGGCTGAGCAACAGACCCCGTCTGAAACAGCAGCAACAGCAAGTGCTTTGGGGCCAGCTTGGGTGTGTGGTAAAGCTTATTCCAGAAAAGATCTGTTGCTAGGTAAGTTGGATTCCCCTCATTGTTTCCCCCAGGCATGCAGAGCTACAGGGCAATCTGATACCGGAATGTTGTGTCAGAGTGGGATCCAAGAATGGAATGGGCTGCGGTGATATGATTTTCCAAAGCAGTCAACAAGTCTTTCATAACTTCCCAGATGAAGCAACATTCCAGCCTCCCTCGGTTTATAGAGAAGTGACATGTATGGAAAATCCAGTTTATTAAAGACTGGAAAAAGATGTTCGCCTCCCTGTAACAGTCCCCAAATGCCAGTAGCTCCTAGCAATCATTCCAGCAAACACTTCTGCACTTGGGAAAGCCCAAAATATCCCAAAGTAGGATATGATATTCTCGTGATAAACCACGAGTTTAGGATTGAAAAGAAGTATCCTCAAACTTCTTATTTACATTAAAAGAGTAGGAATATTGCGTTTGCTACAAAGGAAATAACATGGCACCAAGGAGGAGGACACAATGTTTCCCAGGAGGAGTTACAGGCCCCTTCCTCCTCTGTCTTGCTTTGCTTTCTGTGATAAAAAAAAAAAAAAAGTCGTTCAGGGATAGGCATGGGGGCTTAAGCCAGCCTGGGAAACATAGGGAGATCCCTTCTCAACAAAAATTTTTAAAAACAACCATGCATGGAGGAGCATGCCTGTACTCTCAGCTACTTGGGAGTCTGAGATGGAAGCATTGCTCGAGCCTGGGAGTGAGCCACGAATTGTCCACTGCACTCCAGGCTGAGCAACAGAGTGAGACCCATCCCAGATACAACAAAAATAAAAAAAAGTCTTTCAGAGCCAGCTCGGGTGTGTGGTGAAGCTTTATTTCAAAGGCCAATCACTGCCATGGGACATTGATGGTCAGGATGTTTCTGTGGTAGTCATGGCTCTGAGATCCTGGGACTGATGTCTTTCTTGGTGAAGACAGCCCTCTCCAGGATAGGACACAGGAGGAAGGGGCCAGGCTAGGTCATCAGGCTACCAGGGACAGCTGTCTGCTGTGGGATCACAGATGACATCAGGAGAAGGAAAGCTGAAAGGAGGAGATAGGAGATCACCTTCGTAGGCAAGGGGCAGGTGTCTGTTAGTGAAGGGAAGACATTGGCTCTATGTCCTGGCATTGCTCTAAGCTCCCGTGGAAGGACATGATGGTGCCAGAAAGAATCCAGGGCTTGTGGGAGGAGCAGAATAGCTGGTATCACCTCTCATCCTGTGTGTTCAATGGTCTCTGAGAGGAGCCCATGCAATTTTGGGATCTACAAGGTTATTTTCTGACATTCCCTCCATTCACCACCCATGAAGAGAAGGGACTTGAGATAAATTGATGCCTTCAGGGAGAAAGGGCAGATGGAGTTGTGAGGCCTTCTCAAAAGTCCCTCTGCCCTACACTTATGGTGTGTCTCACACTAGTTCGTCATGTCCTGTGTTCTTGTGAGGTCTGATATCACTCTTCTCAACATCATGACTGTCCTGGGAAGAGTGAGTATATTGCAGACAGTCTTCCTACCTAAGGGATTCAAGAAGGTTTCTGAAAGTTCCCTAGGCTGGCCAGTAAGTTCCCAGATCCTAGAGCACCATTCTTCCCATGCTACATAGATTCACAGGGTGCGAATCGTGGAATCTTCACTTTTAAAGGATGCTGGGTTCCAACTTTCATGGGAACATGTCTGAGAACTAGTAGAGCTGGGGAATCGTCTCCTTTCCCGGCTACACAGTTTCTTTCTCCTTTGTGAAGGTGTAGAAGGGACAGATTTGGTGTGTTCTGTGATGTACAGACCCAAGACTTTCAGGTGAGGAGACTGACACTGACATTCTGCCTGTTATGGTAATGACACACTCAGGGCACCGTCTCCAAATGATACCCAGGCCAATCCTTTCAAGTGTTCCTCTCTTAAATATTACTGAAGAAATCAAATGTCTCTTGCCTGTGCAGTCTTGTGCGGTAAAATTCTAAATATTTTGCAATAGCCTTGGCTCTTACCCTTGATTGCACAATTATGCAGCACAGTAGAGTTTTTCATGATGCCTCTGACCTGTGGCTCCACCACTCACTGCTGGGCGACACTGAGAAAGTTACTTAACATCTCTGTGACTCCCTTCTCCATTAGTCCCATGGAAATACTACTAGTAAATTCATTTACTTCTTGGGGCAGTTTAGATCACTGACTGTGTGAAGACATGCACAGTTGTCAGGACAGTCCCTGGCATATGGTCAGTTTCGAATCAATTCCAGCTGTTACTGTTTTGCTGTTAATATTGTTACTGTTCCCACATTTCCCTGGAGCATGATCTAGAGATGCAATGTCACGAATACTTTTGACCCATTGGATGATCTTTTGATTATCACTTCATTTCTTCAGAGACTCAAGGACTGAGTCTGTGGGGCAGGTGGAGGACATATTTTATTAGCATAATGAAAATTCAGCTCTCCTTACAGGGTATTGTGGAGCCTAAATGTAATGCTGGTATTTCATCATCGTGAGCTGGTATGAAAAATTTGAATGGAAATTTTTCTAGGAAATCAGAACTCTAATGACCTCTTCATGTGATTTGTATAATGCTTGGAAAAGTAACTAATGACTGGATAAGGATAAAACATAAGTATATAATAATTTAAAAGTTTATGAATGTTGTTTCATAATTTCTGCTTTTTGTATCCTGTCTGCCTTTGTTTACACTATGCCATTGATTCTCCTACATTGCCTTCTAGAGGTGTCATAACATTAGCCTTTACTTAAGTTCTATGATGCATTTTGAGTTAACTTTTGTATATGGCGTGAGATAAAGACTGAGTTTCATTTGTTTGCATGTCAATGTCTAATTGTTCCACCATCATTCTCTGAATACCACATCCTTTCCCACTAAATTATCTTGGGACTTTATGGAAAAAATCAATTTAACATGACTACATAGGTTTAGTTTTGGAGGCTTATTTCTTTTCTTATGCCAATATCAGTGTCCTGATTACCACAGTTGTAAAATATGTATTGGAAACAGGTAATGAGTCCTCCAATATTCTTTGTTCTTTATAAAACTGTTAGACTGTTCTAGTCCCTTTGCTTTTCCTTATAAATTTTGAGGTCAGCTTGTCAATTTATAGGAACAAAAGGCTGCATGGTTTTGATTGTGTTTACGTTCAATTTATAGTTCACTTGGGAGAAACTGACATATTCACAATCTTGAGTGTTGCAATCCATAAATGTGGTATTATCTCCATAAATTTCAGCCAGCTTTAATATTTCACAGCAGTGTTTTTTAGGTTTCGAGTAAATGTCGTGCACATATTTTGTTAAATATTACCACTAAATATTTCATGGTTTTTTTTTTTTTTTGCTGTTATATTAAGTGGTATTGATTTTCAATTTTCAATTGTTTGTTGATGATATATATGAATTGCATTGAGTTTTGCATACTCATTTGTACCATATCATTCTGGTAAACTGACATATATATATTCAAGTCATAGGGTAAATCTCAGTTGGCTGTGATGTTGTAAATTTTTAATATATTCCTAGTTTTGAACTGCTATAATTATAGCATAAACATACACCTATGCTTTTATGAACATGAGTTATATTAGTCTGTCATGTTATTTTCTTATAATGTTTGTCTGGTTTTGATATCAGGCTGATGCGGGCTCTGTAAAATGCTTTGAAAGTGTGATCTCTTTTCAATTATCATAAAGAATTTGTGTAGAATGGATGTTATTTCTTCCACAAATGTTTCGCAGAATTATCCAGTGAAATCTCCAGAAATGTGAGATTTATTTGAATAAAAACATTTTGTTTCATTTCTTTGTTGGTTTTAGTGAATATAATTTCTTTTGTCTTTTTTTTTTTTTTTTTTTTTTTTTTTTTATATAAACTCTATATATGTCATCTTTGTCTTTTCAGGGAATGAGGTTTGCTAGCTAGTGTCCTTCAAGGAATCTTCCCATTCCATTTAAAAAATAATTTTTTGGTTAGTGCTCTTCTTCATGTTTCCTATCATACATTTAATATCTGAAGGATCTCTATTGGTGTGCCCTCCGGAGTTACTGATATTTGTAATTTCTATTCTCTGTCTCTCCACCTCTCTCATCAGTCTGGATAAAGGTTTATTAATTTGGCTTATCCTCCCAAAGAAGTGACTTCTGGTTTCACCGATTTTTTTTCTATACATTTTCTCATTTCTATTTATTTCTCCTCATATCTATATTAACTTTTCCTTCTTCTTGCTTTGGGTATAGTGTGATTATATTTTTCTGGTTTCTTATTTTTATTTATATATTTATTTACGCTTTTGTTGTTGTTGCTGTTGTTGTTGTTCTGAGACAGTCTGGCGCTGTCACCTAGGCTGGAGTGCAGTGATGTGACTTTGTCTCACTGCAACCTCCACCTCTTGGTTTCAAGCAATTATCCTGCCTTAGCCACCACACCCAGTTACGTTTTGTAATTTTTATAGAGATGAGGGTTCTACCATATTGGCCAGGCTGGTCTTAAACTCCTTGTGTCATGTCATCTGCCCATCTTGACCTCCCAAAATGCTGGGACTACACGTGTGAGCCACCGCGACTGGTCAACTATTGTTCTAGTTTCTTCATGTGGAAGCTTAGGTAATTGACTTGAGACATTTCTTCCTTTCTGATATAAGTACTGAATGCTATACATTATCCTCTTTGCACTGCTTTAGTGTGTCGTCTTGAATTTCTTGACATGCTGTTTTCATTTTAAAGTTTTCCCTACAATTTATTATTTCATCCCTGCATTACTTAAAAGCGCTGTTTAAATTTCCAATATTTAATGGATCCCAGATATCTTTCTACAACTGATTTCTATTTCAATTCTTTGTGGTCACCAAACATGTTTTATAACATTTCGTTCCTTTAGAATTTGTTGAGATTTGTTTTTTTGGCCCAGAATATGGTCTATCTTGGTGCACAGTCGATGTGTACTTGTGAAGAATGTATATTCTGCTGTTCTATAAATATCCATTAGGCCAAGTTGGTTGATAGAGTTGTTCAAGCCTTCTGCATACATGTATCTTGATTTTGTTGTACACTTTTTCTGCCAATTGCTGGGAGGAATGCTGAAGTCTTCTGCTGTACGTGCAGATGTGTTTGTATCTTCTTTGTCATGTATGGGTGTTTCCCTCACGTATTTTTGAAATAATATATAATTAAATACACCTTATCACCTTATGTATTATTAATACACTTAATGTATTTAATTATTTTTTCAGATGTGGGTTGTTACTGTGTTGCTCAGGCTGCGTTCAAACACATGGGCTCCAGTCATTTCCCCATCTCGGCCAATTTTTATACATGCTTTCATTAAACACTCCCTTCTCTGGTTCTGGGTTTTCTACCATATGTACAATGAATTTAACTACTTCTGTAGACTCAATTATATCACACTGAACCTTTTTTTTTTAGGTTGTGTTATTGCACATTTAAATCTCTCTACTGGTAACTCATTTCCCTGAATACCTGCAAGGTGACTGTGGGCTCAGTGGTCAGTGTGATTTAAACACTGGCTCACAACAGGTTGGCAAGCCTGCATGGGACGTATTTGTTGAGGAAAAGTGAAGAGTTTCTAGGAACAGTTTTGAAAAACAGAGACAACCGATGTCATCCTTCCCTCCCTTGCCTCTCCTCATGTGCCAGGTTTTCTGTTTCCTCCAATTGTTTGAAAAACAGCATCAAGTATTTTGTGATGAAAAGCTATTATCTCTTTAATTGTCCAAATTTTTTCCTCCAGGCCTTTTTTTTTTTTTTTTTTTTCCTGGAAGTGTGGTATGCAGAAGGGACAAAAACACCCTATAATATAAATTTTCAGAAAAACACCTTATAATATAAATTTAGTGAAAAGATTCATCATGTTTAAGAAATGTAAGGATGAAATCCTGAATTTGGAAAAATTGTAAAATCAGGTTACATAACCTCCATCCTTTTTGTCTCTATCACTTATCCAGTGAGAAGCATGGAAAAGATGAATCCCTTACTTGTAGCTGCTGCATTAAGTAGTCAAACTGCTGGCCCCCTTCCATCAATATCATACATCCACATGTAATAGCCACAAAATGCAAGGCCAGTTTAAAACTTTCCCTGACTTCATCTATCTTGTTGAAATTTCCATCAAACTCCTAGCAGTAAATTCAGCATTCATCATGTTGCCTGTCACACATTTAATATCTGAAGGATCTCTATTGATGTGCCCTCTGGAGTTACTGATATTTGTGGTTTGTATTCTGTCTCTCCACCTGTCTCATCAGTCTGGATAATGGTTTATTAATTTGACTTATCCTCCCAAAGAAGCGACTTCTGGTTTCACTGATTATTTTCTATACATTTTCTCATTTCTATTTAATTTATTTCTCCTCACGTCTATATTAATTTTTCCTTCTTGTTGCTTTGGGTATAGTGTGATTATATTTTTCTAGTTTCTTATTTTTATTTATTTATTTACGCTTTCATTGTTGTTGCTGTTGTTGTTGTTCTGAGACATCAGAACAACTGTCATCTAGGCTGGAGTGCAGTGGTGTGACCTTGGCTCGCTGCAACCTCCACCTCTTGGTTTCAAGCCATTCTCCTGCCTCAACCACCATGCCCAGTTACGTTTTGTATGTTTTTTAGAGATGGGGTTTTGCGATGTTGGCCAGGTTGGTCTTAAACTCCTCGTATCATGTCATCTGCCCATCTTCACCTCCCAAAGTGCTGGGATTACAGGTGTGAGCCACTGCACCTGGCCAACTATTGTTCTAGTTTCTCAACATGGAAGCTTAGGTAATTGACTTGAGACATTTCTTCCTTTCTGATATAAGTACTTCCTTTCTGATATAATGCTATACATTTTCCTCTTTGCACTGCTTTAGTGTGTCATCTTGAATTTCTTGACATGTTTTTATTTTAAAGTTTTCCCTACAATTTATTCTTTCATCCCTGCATTATTAAAAGTGCTGTTTAAATTTCTATATTTAATGGATTCCAGATATCTTTCTACAACTGATTTCTATTTCAAATTCTTTGTGGTCACCAAACATGTTTTATAACATTTCATTCCTTTAGAATTTGTTGAGATTTGTTTTTTGGCCCAGAATATGGTCTATCTTGGTGCACATTCCATGTGCACTTGTGAAGAATGTATATTCTGCTGTTGTTCTGTAAATATCTATTAGGCCAAGTTGGTTGATACCGTCGTTCAAGCCCTCTGCATATATATATATCCTGATTTTCTTTTACACTTTTTCTACCAATTGCTGGGAGGATTCCGGAAGTCTTCTACTATAAGTGCAGATGTGTTTATATATTTTTTTCCTTGTGTGGGTGTTTCCCTCACGTGTTTTGAAAATAAGATATAATTAAATACACCTTATGTATTATTAATACACCTAATGTATTTAATTATTTTTCAGATGCAGGTTGTTACTGTGTTGCTAAGGCTGCTTTCAAACACAGGAGCTCCAGTAATACTCCCGTCTTGGCCAATTTTCTCACATGCTTTGATTAATCCCTGCCTTCTCTGGTTCTGGGTTTTCTATCATGTGTACAATGAATTTATCTACTTCTGTAGACTCGATGAATTCACACCTGTATCATTGTTTTTTTTTTTTAGATTGTGTTATTGCACATTTTAACCTCTCAACTGGTAACTCATTTCCCTGAATACTTGTAAGGTGCCGGTGGGCTCAGCGGTCACTGTGATTTCAATGTTGGCTCACAACAGGTTGGAAAGCCTGCCTGGGACGTATTTCTTGAGGGAAAGTGAAGAGTTTCCAGGAACAGTTTTGAAAAACAGAGACAAGTCCTCGAAGGCTAGCAAGCTAGCATCATGTTGTGCGAGTCGTCTATGGTTCTAGGGTACTCGGCTATTTGCGGGCTGGCGCACGCCATCAGCCTGCTCCTGGAGTTCGCGGATACCTCCCACGAGGAGAAACATTACACGTGTGGGGAAGCTCCTGACTATGATCGAAGACAAGAGCTGGATGTGAAATTGAAGCTAGACTTGACTTTCCTAATCTGCCCTACCTCTTGGATGGGAAGAACAAGATCACCCAGAGCAATGCCATTTTGTACTACATCGCTCACAAGCACAACATGTGTGGTGAGACTGAAGAAGAAAAGATTCAAGTGGACATCGTAGAGAGCCAAGTAATGGATTTCTGCATACAACTGATAAAGCTCTGTTACAGCTCTGACCACAAAAAACTGAAGCCTCAGTACTTGGAACAGCTACCTGGACAACTGAAACAGTTCTCCATGTTTTTGGGGAAATTCTCATGGTTTGCAGGGGAAAAGCTCACCTATGTGGACTTTCTCACCTATGGTATCTTGGATCAGAACCATATATTTGAGCCCAAGTGCCCGGATGAGTTCCCAAACCTGAAGGCTTTCATGTGCCGTTTTGAGGCTTTGGAGAAAATCGCTGTCTACATACAGTCTGATAACTTCTTCAAGATGCCCATCAACAACAAGATGGCCCAATGGGGCAACAAGCCTATATGCTGAGCAGGAGGCAGACTTGCAGAGCTGCTTTTGTTTCATCCTGTCCCTAAGGGCTCAGCACTCTCTTTGCTCTTTTCGATAAATAGCATTTAGGTTAAAAAAAAAAAAAAGAAAAGAAAAGGAAAGAAAAGAAAAACAGAGACAACCGATGTCATCCTTCCTTCCCTTGCCTCTCCTCTTGTGCCAGGTTTTCTGTTTCCTTCAGTTGTTAGAAAATCAGCATGAGGTATTTCACGATGAAAAATTTTTATCCCTTTAATCATCCTGATTTTTCCCTCCAGACTTTTTTTTCCCTGGAAGGGTGGTATGCAGAAGGGACAAAAGCATTTTCAGAAAAACACCTTATAATATAAATTTAGTGAAAAGATTCATCATGTTTAAGAAATGGTCAGGATGAAATCCTGAATTTGAAAAAATTGTAAAAATCAGTTTACATAACCTCCATCCCTTTTGTCTCTATCACTTATCCAGTGAGGAATGTGGAAAAAGATGAATCCCTTACTTGTGGCTGCTGCATTAAGTAGTCAAACTGCTGGCCCCCTTCCATCAATATCATACATCCACATATAATAGTCACAAAATGCAAGGCCAGTTTAAAACTTTCCCTGATTTCATCTATCTCATTGAAATTTCCATCAAACTCCTAGCAGTAAATTCAGCATTCAAAGATTTACAAGTACTGTGGCCAACAGAGATCCTGGTTCAAATGTTGGAAGGGGGCTGCAGCGGTGGCAGCCCAGCTGAGGACAAGGCTCGAATGTGTCTTCACATCCCCTACTCCCTTTTCAGGTAGGGTTTGTCTGTTTTGCGGAGGCTGGTATACACTGGAGGACTCACAGTTCACCACAACATCCGACTCCGGAGCTATAGTGATCTTCCTGCCCTACCTTCCTGAGTAGATGGGACTACAGGCACGTGCCACCATGCCAGATGACTCTTTAAATTGTGTAGAGCAAGGGTCTCACTGTGTTGCCCAAGTTGGTCGTGAACTCCTGGCCTGAAGTGATACTCCTGCCTTAGCCTCCAAAAATACTGGGATTACTGGTATGAGCCAATGCATGTGGCCAGTTTTACCCCCTTTTTTAAATCTAAGGCTTATGGTTGGTCTGAGGCTTTGTTCCATCCCAGGAAACTGATAATTTTCCTCCCACTTGGAAGAAACAGCAATTCAAACATTCAGGATTTCTGGTCTAGGCAAAGCTCTTTGGCAGTGACTGAGTCTTAACTCTACCAGCCTGGAGGAGAAAACAAAAATTAACATTAGCACGAGCCTGCACCTTCCCCAAAATATTATCCAGAGCAGAACAGTGGTTAAGGGATCCTGGGATCCAGCTCCCTTGCATTTGGAGGGATTAGTGTTAAAGACTATGAGTACACGTATTTTTCATAAATAGACAATGGCTTTGGATGCCCCTTCATATTATGGTGAAATCCATGGTCTCCCAGGCATGACAGCTTCAAAATGTCTACCCCTTCACTCTTCCTTTATTCAAACGAGGCTTTCATCATATGGCATGAAATTCCTAATGTGACATTAACTGATTTCTCCAAAGATACTTTTCAGGCTATTTCCAGGAGCCTACTAAGCATCCACACCATAGTTTGAAGCCAAAACATTAAAAGTGAGTTTACAAAAAATTACACATTTTTTGTAAATTTCTTTAGTTTCTTAGATATTTCGTGTGGTGGTGATATTTTCAGTAAAACTGTGCTTAACATGTTCGGGCCTTGGACTATCTTTTGGTTTCCTTGTAGCAGTAGAAAGCAGGGTGTGCTTTAGAAATATCTTTAATGTGTACACTTGGACGTCTATTGTCAAAGTCTGTACTGAAGCCTACCTGAATGTAAGCAAAAGGGGGACTCTTAGGCTTCTGGTTTTTGTCCGTTGTGTAAAACTAAAACTTTGCTGTCCTTCCCAACAAAGTCTTGCACATCTTTTGCTAATGTTATTGCTAGGTATTTGATACTATTGAAAACTGTGGCTTGATGTGGTGGCTCAAGCCGCTAATCCCAGCACTTTGGGATGCTGAGGCAGAAGGATTGCTTGAACATAGGAGATGAGACCAGCCTGGGCAACACAAAGAGACCCCCTTTTTTAAAAAATAAAAGAATATATGCATGACTGTATGCATATATGTGTGTTGCTGTGGTCTCAGCTACTCTGGAGGCTAAGGTGGGACCTCTTGGGCTCAAGGCCAAGGATGAGATTAATTTTTTTGAATGGAGACTCTAGGTTGGGGAAAAAGAGGGTTGGGCCTTTCAGCCCCACCCCCAACCTTCAGGGAAGGGAGACGGGCTGAAGATTAAGTTGATCACCAATGGCAGTCCAACAGTTTAACCAATCACACCTACATAATGAAAACCTCCATAAAAATGGAAAAGGACAGGGTTCAGAGAGCTTTCCACTAGCTGAACACATGGTGGGTAGCATGCCCATAGAGGGCATGGAAGCTCCCTGCACCTTCCCCTATACCTCACATTATGTGTCTATTCATCTGCTTCCTTTGTTAGGATATTCAATTTGCTACAAAATATGTGAGAAGTCCCTAGGCTGTAGAACTGGATGGAAGAATTAGGGCATAGGTAGAAGAAAGGGGAAAGAAAACAGGGCAACTTGCTAAAGCAAGGTGACTTTGGTCCTACCTACACTGCCTCTTTATAGGCTACGGCATGAAATAGCCATGGGTTTCCATCCTGCCTCTCACACACTGGCCTCGAGATGGTGGGCAAGATACTTGCAACCTTTGGGACTGTTTCCTCATGTCTAAAGTAGAAATTACAATATTTACACTAATTACTTGCGATGAAGAATCAATGAAATAACATACCAAGTCGGCATTGCTTTGCAGATACATTTGGTTTACTACTTAGTTTTCCTTTTTTCCTTTAAAATTTCAGACTTTTTCATTCCATATTTCTTTAAAACTACATCTCTAGTATGTGGTAACTGCTTTTGAATTTCTAGTCGGAAAGTCAAGTTACCTTCTAAAATGCATTTGACTTCAGAAACTGATTTGATTTAAATAAATATGTTAATGAATTAACAGTGTAGCTGGTGTCAAACGTGGCATTGATTCTATTGTGGGTTTCTAAATAACCGAGGTGTGACAAGGCCAAACCTAAGTCAATAGTCTATGCGGAGAACTTGTTTGCTGTGTGTGCTGCCATGAAGAATAAACCAATATTCTGGCCATGCAATGCCACACAACTCAATACAGTAGTATGTCAAGTGCTCAAGCAGTTGCTAAGCCGCCCTGTCATGGCTAACAGGGCCACAAGGATCACCACTGCAGTTGTTAGTTTGCCAAGTCACATATTTATAGATATGGCCAATAAGGAGACACTGAGCCCAAATGGATCCAAGTGGTTGGTTGCTTGCAGACACAGCAGAAGCAAGATCAGCATTGTGTAGGCACCGTATCCCTAGTCTACAATACAACACTGAATCACAGGTACTCAGTGGCAGCAGAGATGGTGGGTGTCTCTGCCTGTGAGAAGTCCACAGCCATAGCCTAAGGCAGTGAGCAGTTTTACCCCCCACAGCTGTACCCTAAGTTGTGGAAAGGCCTATTGTTTTGTTTTCTGAAACTTGGACAATGGATAAAGAATGGCCTTGTGTCAGCCTCCAATCATAAAGGGAGCTGGTGAGAATGTACCTGTGGCAGCTCCCACCATCTCCTATGCCTATCTCCCCTTGCTCCAGAGGGATTCAAGGTATTCTGCTAAGAGCCAGGTTAGCCTGCAGTCTAGCTTGCCTACACAGCCTATGTGGTGACATGTGGGAGCTCTAGGGCACAATGGAAGAGCCATTACCCTGGACTGTCTGGCACAAAACCAAAGACCACGTGTTTGGTGCCTAGAAACATATCATCAATTGTAATTAGTCCCAAACAGAGCACTGTTTTGAATTGATGCCTGCAATGTTATAGAAAATATCTGGGATGCTGGAAATGAGAAGACCAATCAACAATACATGGTAGTTGCTGTGGGGGCTGTCAGTCTGTGGTGAGGCAGAGAGACACTAACAGAAGAGCAGCTGAAGTGCAAAGGACAAACACAGGAAAGGACCCAGGGGGATAAAAAAACAATGGATGTAGTGGCCAGGAAGCCGGAGGAAAGCAAAACAGTTACTTGAAAAGACAATATATCTCCACTGGCTTTGTACCTTTTTTGAAAATCAGTATATCATGTCTGTGAGTCTTGCTGGATTCCTTTCAGATCTGTTGATTTTCCCCCAATACCACATTCTCCTGATTACTATAGAATTCACGTGACTCTTCATATTAGGCAGTGCACGTTCCCCAAAGTTATAGTTCAGAATAGTTTTGGCTGTTCTGGTTCATTTTCCTTTCTAGATAATTTTGAAAATGGACTCCAATGAAGTGGAGTTGTAAAGTTCATGAAGTTTTGATGTGAAGGGCAGCAGATAAATGTGTTAGAAGCTGCAGAGGGACATGGGGGAAAAATGTGTGTTCCCCCTTAGCTTGGGGAATAATCCAGTATAGAGGGAGCCATTGATGGTTCAGGGGCAGGAGTAATCATTGCAGGATCAAAGCCCCTGGGAAAGTGGGAGTTATAGGATCCTGAGCTGAGTTGAGGGCCTGGCTTTAGTCAGGAGCACTACATACAGAAGGCAGCAGAGAATGCCAGGGCAGGCACAGGTAGACTGGGTTTGGGAAGCTCTGAGAGTTCCAGCAGATTACTTGTGTCCTCTGAATGAATCATTAGGGGAAGTCATTCAAAGGGAGGAGGGTTTCTGGCATTTTGTGAGTTCTGTAGTAGTGGAAGTAGGAAGAGCATGAAAGGGAGAAAATTCTCTGGTGTTTATGGTATGAAGGTGAAACAACTCAGAAGGTTTTGAAGTTTTCTCATCATTGCTCAGTTGCTCAGATACAGGCATCATGATGCGGTCATTATATTAGTAGGAGGAGCAGCAGTGCTAGCTCATAAAATAGATATGACGATGCTCACCTCCTGAGGGACACTGAAACTATTTGTAGTTGTTTGTTAAGTCTGCCATCAAAAACTACCACCGACTGGGTGGCTTAAACAACAGGAACGTATTTTCTCACAGTTCTGGAGTCTGAGATGAAGGTGTCAGCAAAGTTGGTTTCTTCTGAGGCCTCCCTCCTTGCCTGTAGTTGGCTGTTTTCTCCCTGTGTCTGCCTTAGTCCTCCCTCTGTACATGTCTGTGTCCCCATTTCCTCTTCTTACAAGGGCACCAGGCACATTGCCTTAGGCCCCACTCTAATGACCCCATTTCACTTAATTACCTCTTTAAGGACCCCACCTATGTCACATACAGTTACATTCTGAGGCACTAGGGGTTAAGACTTCACCCTATGAATTTTGAGCAGATGCAACTCGGCCCATAACTGTATTCCTGTTAGCTCTATCTCAATACTGTTTTTTATTTCTCAGACAGGGTCTCACTCTGTTGCCCAGGTTGGAGTGCAGTGACATTAACATGGCTCACTGCAGTCTGCCACTCCTGGGCTCCAGGGATCCTGCCATGTAACACTCCCTAGTAGCGTGTAGTACGCATGTGACAGCACACAAGGCTAATGGTTTATTTTATCTTATTGTTTGAGATGGGACATCGCACTATATTTCTCAGGAGAAATCTGGAACTCCTGTACTCAAGCGATCCTTCTGCCTCTGCCTCCCAAAGTGCTGGGATTACAAGCATGTGCCATTGAGCTCAGCCATATTTTAACACTATCTTCACTACTATTGCCACTATAATTTATTTCATTCTTGCAATTACCCTGCAAGGTAGGACGTAGTCACCGAAGCTCAGAAGCTCATCTCTTGCTAATCCTCACCAGGAATGGAAGTACTAGTCAAACAGACAAAACTCATGTGTTTTTGAGTGGAGTGTAACTGAGAAAGTCAGATTCGTTAGATTTCTTATCATGAATTTATTTGTTATTGTTAAATTACACATGCTCAGCACCAGTAAAAAAAATAGTAACGAAGAATCATTAAGCCCAGAGGTAAATCCACACACTTATACTCTATTGGTTTTTGACAAAGGTTCCAAGCACAGACAGTGAGGGGAGGGCAGCCTTCAATAAATGCTATTGGGGAAATTGTATATCCACCTGCAAATGAATGAAATTTGACCCTCATTTCTCACAACATAACTGAGGAAGGCTGGTATGTTGCTGCATCTGGGAACTTTTAAAGACTTATTGACTGCTTTGGAAAATTACATCATTGCAGGGCATTTCATTCCTGCATTCCACTCTCACACAACAGTCCAGTATCACTTTACTTTGTAGTTGTGCACACCTGGGAGAGAGAATGAGGGGAATCCAACTTCCCTACCAACATGGTCTTTTCCAGGATCAGCTTCACTGTCTTCCTTTTTTTTTCCCATTTATTTATTTTATTGCATTTTAGGTTTTGGGGTACATGTGAAGAACATGCAAAATTGTTGCATAGGTACACACGTGGCAGTGTGATTTGCTGCCTTCCTCCCCATCACCTACATCTGGCATTTCTCCCCTTGCTATCTCTTCCCAGCTCCCCACCCCCCACCGTCCCTCCCCTATTTCCCCCCAACTGACCCCAGTGTGTAGTGCTCCCCTCCCTGTGTCCCTGTGTTCTCATTGTTCAACATCCGCCTATGAGTGAGAACATGCAGTGTTTGATCTTCTGCTCTTCTGTCGGTTTGCTGAGAATAATGGTTTCCAGGTTCATCCATGTCCCTACAAAGGACACAAACTCATCGTTTTTGATGGCTGCATAATATTCCATGGTGTATATGTGCCACATTTTCCCTATCCAGTCTATCGTCGTTGGGCATTTGGGTTGGTTCCAGGTCTTTGCTATTGTAAACAGTGCTGCAATGAACATTCGTGTGCACGTGTCCTTATGGTAGAACGATTTGTAATCCTTTGGATATATACCCAGTAATGGGATTGCTGTCTTCCTTTTTTTAAAAAAATTAAGTGTTGTCTACTTTGATGGAGAAAATTTTAATCTCAATTTTGCCTTATTTTTCATTCTAAAATTACTAAAGTGTATAATTGTTACATAGCTTTGTACTTTGAATTGTTTTAGTACTAATTTTTTATTTTATTGTGTTTTTTATTTATGTTATTTCCATAGTACTCAAAAGTTTTTTTTTTTTTTAATTTCAAGGGTATTCCTTGTCTGTGCAAAGAACGTTAACTCTACATATTATATAAAGACTATTTTTTCTGTGTATATATTATTTCAAGGTTGTTGACTCATTATTTTTTCTTCTTTAAAACTTGTTTAGTTAACAACTATTATATGTATTTACGGAGTACAGTGTGATGTGTTGACATATGGATACAATTTAAGAGATGCATCAGTTATAAAAGGTACTGGATAGAAGTGCAGCACATTGTTTACCTCAGACTGGAGAAACTGTGGTTGTTAGTGTTTAGTCTCCTACTCCATATTTTACAAGTTTTTTGAAAAGCATCTACTATTTTTTAATCAGAAAAAATATAATTTTACATCAAGAAAATCAATATTAAATTCACTTAGAGTGAATATACAATCACAAATCTTTGATAGAATAAATAGCAGTGTACTATCTTGAATACATTTCTTGGCATATTCGTTGGGGTTTTCTAGAGGGTCAGAACTAATAGGACATATATATATATGAATATATATGTGTATATATATGAATATATATGTGTATATATATATTAACACACACACACACACACACACACACACACACACACACACACACATATATATAGGAGTTTATTAAGTATTACATCACAAGATCACAATGTCCCACAATAGGCCGTCTTCAAGCAGAGGAGCAGGGAAAGTCATTCTTAGTCCCAAAACTGAAGAACTTGTAGTCGGATATTCAAGGGCAGGAAGGTTCCAGTATGGGAGAAAGATGTAGGTGGAGAGGCTAGGCCAATCTAGCCTTTTCACAGTTTTCTGCCTGCTTTAGGTATTCTAGTGGTACTGGCAAGTGATTAGGTGGTACCCATCCAGATTAAGGGTGGGTCTGCCTTTCCCGGCCCACTTACTCAAATGTTAATCTCCTTGGGCAGCATCCTCAGAGACACACACAGGATCAATAATTTGCATCCTTCGATCCAATCAAGTTGACACTCACTATTAACATCACATTTGATTATGTCAATTTTCCTTTTTAGGTATCATTTGTGGAGGGGTGCATAGAGAGGACTCTAGTTTCCATATTTTCTTGGATAAAATTACTGGAATGTTGCTTCCTGTGTAAGAAAGAAGGCTACAATATTTGCTCTAATAGTATTTCCTGACATCAATACTATCTTTATCTTTATTTCTTTCATCATTACAGGAAAGGGAAAGAATCATGGTGTTCGGTCATCAGACAAGAAGCAGAAGTCCATCAATGTGAATGCCCAAAGATAACTCGGTTTCTCAGAGGAGCCATTTAGCAGTCTGTCAATTATAAATTTGCCTTTGCCTCTTCCAAATATTTCCTCATCTAACATCATTCAGGGGTTCAGAAAATGGCCATTTTTGTGTTTCTTTGGTCCAAAACTTACTTAGGTTGGCTCTTTTATTAACTCCTAATCCTCTCTACTATCATGACTCTGGAACCAGTCCTTTTTCTGTGAAAGCAGCATCAATGACATTGATTCTTCTGCTAACGGGTTCTCTGTGTTTAGCTATTACATGATCTTGAAGGAACAAAAAGCCTATAGCACATGTCTTAGTGGGCACTTGCCTAAGGCATGAAAGCAGTTCCCTCCTCTGTTTTTCTATCTCAGACCCCCTGGATAACAACATTAATGAAATTTCTAAAGTTAAAATTGAAATAAAAGCATTATACAACTAGCAATGGCTAAATTATGTAACTCTAAGCAGTTAACAATTAAGAGAAACTTTGTCCCTCAAAAAGTGAAAATTACCTTCTTCACTTTGATTTATTTCATATTTTTTTCTGAACTGAAATGTAACAAATTTGTAAAGGCCAAACACAGGAAAATTGTCTATTTTTTTAATTTTTAATTTTTGCGAGTGTATAGTAGGTGTATATATTTATGGGTATATGAGATATTTTAACACAGGCATATAATGCACAATAATCACATCAGAGCAAACGAGGACTCTATCTCCTTACGTACTTTTTAAATCCAAGTTGTTGAATCTGCCTTAAACCTTTTTTCATTTTTGTAGCATCCATCTTCTTTTTTTTTTTAGATAGAGTCTCACTCTGTCACCAGAGCAGGAGTTCAGTGGTGCAGTCAGCTCACTGCAACCTCTGCCTCCCAGGTTCAGGTGATTCTAGTTGTCTCAGCCTTCTGAATAGTTGGGATTATAGGCACCCACCTCCACTCCTGGCTAATTTTTGTATCTTTAGTAGAGAAGAGGTGTCACCATGTTGGCCAGGCTGATCTTGAACTCCTGACCTCAAGTGATCTGCCTGCCTCAACCTCCCAAAGTGCTGGGATTACAGACATGAGCCACTGTGCCCAGCAAGTGTCCATTTTTTATGACTATTTTAGTTTTAAAAAGAATGAATTTCTCCGGATGCAATTCCTTTGAAAGAATTGTGACAAAATTAAACTGAATTATGCAATTTAAAAAATTACAGTGATAAATATACAGGTCTCTGGGCTGGATTTGAAGGGTCATATTTGTTTTTCTTTTGTTTTGTTTTGATGGTTCATAATGGTAATCCCAGTCCCATGGGAGGTCAAGATAAGAGGATCACTTGTGCCCAGGAGCTCAAGGCTACAGTATGGTAGCAATACACCACTGCAGTCCAGCCTGGGCAACAAAGCCAGACACGGTCTCAAAACCAAACAGAAAAGCTTCAATTAATTTATGTGTGTCCTTAGCCAAATTACATGCCCTTTGAGGGAAGAGTGTATTGAGCATCCTTTTACCTCCCCATGACTTCTAACACCTAAACGTATAATGATAGATCAGTTCTCCAAAGGAAAAAATGTAGAGCAAAGTCAAGGAATACATGAAAACTGACAGAGAAGAGCAAGGACAACAAAGTCGAGGAATATAAATCCAGAAAGAGAACTTAAGTACTGGGGCATCCAAAATAGACATATGGTCCAATGGAACAGAGTAGAGAGCCCGGAAGTAAATCCATGCACTTATGGTCAACTGGTTTTTGACAGAGGTGCCAAGAACACACAGTGAGGGAAGGATATCCTTCAATAAATGGTATTTGGAGAATGGTATATCCACATGGGGAGGAATTAGAATCCATCCTCATCTCTCACCATATACAAAAGTCAACTTAAGGGGGTGGATCCAAGATGGCCGTTTAGGAACAGCTCAGGATCGCAGCTCCCAGTGAAAGCACAGAGGGTGAGTGGACGCCACGTTTTTATTTCCCACAGACTAGGAAATTCCCGGGCAGAGGAGCTCCACGGTCGCCAGCATGGCTGTTTTGCCCAGCGCGGCGGTGCTGGCTGGCGCCGCTGCTTTGCCCCGCGCGGCTGCTTTGTCGGCGCCCCGGAGCCGCGGTTCTCCATACAAAATACACCGGTCCAGGTGCCCTTTTGGCTGGCGATTGGAGCCACGGGAAGTCACCCATTCACCAGTTCAAAAAGGGGACTGAGCAGAGAACCAGGACAGTAGATTCCAGGGCAAAAAAAAAAAAAAAAAAAAAGCACCACAAACCTCAGTGCCGCTGTTTAAGCCAGCGCAGTGAGTGGCCGCAGGGGAAAACAAACAGACCCCGGCGCCTCTTCAACAGGCGACTGGAACACCAACTTAAAAAAGGCTCTGAGGCAGGGAGCCAGGCGATCAGGCTCGGCTGGCCCCACCCCCACAAAAGAACAGCAACCAGAAACTCTGGATTGAGTCTTTCACAGCAAGCGCAGCTGAACCCGGGACGGTCCAGCTCTGTGGGGGAGGGGCGTCCGCCAGTGCCGAGGCAGCCCGCCGTTGCCAAGGCAACCCGCCATTGCTGAGGCAGCCCGCCGTTGCCAAGGCAACCCGCCACAGCAAAGAGACTCCGCCTCAATAGAGGCGGGCCACCATCGCCAAAGCAGTTCTAACTACACCCATATAAACAGGACTGCAGGGAAGTTCACTCGGCAGTTGGGCGGAGCCCACAGCAGCTCAGCAAAGCTGCTATAGGCCGACAGTGACTAGGCTGCCTCCTTGCTCGGCTGGGCAGGTCTGAAGGAAAAAAAAAAAGAAGGCGGCAGCATAACGGAAACTCATAAATAAAGCCCTAAATCCCTGGGACAGAGCACCTGGGAACAAAAAGCAGTTTATGAGTTCTGCAGCAGCAGACCTAAAAGTACCTGCCCAGCAGCTCTGAATGAACAACAGAGCTCACAGCTCACCATTTGAGCTCCTATAAAGAAGAGACCATCTCCTCAAGCAGCTCCCTGACCCCTATATATCCAAAAAGACACCTCATAAAAGAGAGATCAGATTGACAGTAGGCGGGTATCCGTCTGGGACAAAGATAGCAGAAGAAGAAAACTGGTAACAACCCTTGCTGTTCAGCAGCTGCTGCAGGTGAACCCCAGGCAAGCAGGGCCTGGAGTGAACCTCAGCAGACTTACAGCAGAGGGACCAGACTGTCAGAAGGAAAACCAAGAAACAGAAATAACCTCATCATCAACAAACAGAACGTCAATCTGAAAGATTTGAGACCCAATCTGAAAGCCAGCAACTACAAAGTCGACAGGTGGATAAATCCTTAAAAATGGGAAGAAACCAGCGCAAAAAGGATGAAAACACCCGAAACCAGAACACCTCTCCTCCTACAAGGGATCACAACTCCTCAACAGCAAGGGAACAAGGTTGGATGGAGAACGAGTGTGATGAAATGACAGAATCAGATTTCAGAAGGTGGGTAGTAAGAAACTTCTGTGAACTTAAAGAACATGTTCTAACCAAATGCAAAGAAATTAAGAACCTTGAAAAAAGATTTAACAAAATGCTAACGAGAATGGACAAAATAGAAAGGAATATAAGTGAATTGATGGAGCTGAAAAACGCAACACGAGAACTTCACGAAGCATGCACAAGTATCAACAGCCGAATTGACCAAGCAGAAGAAAGGACATCAGAGGTCGAAGATCAACTCAATGAAATAAAACGGGAAGGCAAGACTGGAGAAAAAAAGGGTAAAAAGGAATGAACAGAGTCTCCAAGAAATGTGGGAGTATGTGAAAAGACCTAATCTACTTTTGATAGGTGTACCCGAATGCGACGAAGAGAATGAATCCAAGCTGGAGAATACTCTTCAGGATATTATCCAGGAAAACTTCCCCAGCCTACCAAGGCAGGCAAACATTCAAGTCCAGGAAATACAGAGAACACCACAGAGATATTCGTCAAGAAGAGCAACCCCAAGGCACATAATCATCAGATTCACCAGGGTCGAAATGAAGGAGAAAATACTAAGGGCAGCCAGAGAGAAAGGTCGGGTTACCCATAAAGGGAAGCCCATCAGACTCACAGCAGATCTCTCAGCAGAAACCCTACAAGCCAGAAGAGAGTGGGGGCCAATATTCAACACCCTTAAAGAAAAGAACTTTCAACCCAGAATCTCCTATTCAGCGAAGCTAAGCTTCATAAGTGAAGGAAAAATAAAATCCTTTGTGAACATGCAAGTACTCAAAGATTTCGTCACCACCAGGCCAGCTCTACAAGAGCTCCTGAAAGAGGCTCTACACATATAAAGGAACAACAAGTACCAGCTCAGCTAAAGGGCAAAACACCCAGCTAGCCCCAAAATGGCAGTATCAAATTCACACATAACAATATTAACCCTAAATGTAAATGGACTAAATGCCCCAATCAAAAGACACAGACTGGCAAATTGGATCAAAAGACAAAACCCATCGGTATGCTGTATCCAGGAAGCCCATCTCACATGCAAGGATACACAAAGGATCAAAATTAAGGGATGGAGGAAGATATACCGAGCAAATGGAGAGCAAAAAAAGGCAGGAGTTGCAATTCTCATCTCTGATAAACTAGACGTTAAAGCAACAAAGATCATGACAGACAAAGAGGGACATTACATAATGGTAAAAGGATCAATGCAACAAGAAGAGCTAACGATCCTAAATATATACGCACCCAATACAGGAGCACCCAGATACATAAGGCAAGTTCTTAATGACTTACAAAGAGACTTAGACTCCCACACAATAATAGTGGGAGACTTTAACACCCCATTGTCAACATTAGACAGATCAACCAGACAGAAAATTAACAAGGATATCCAGGACTTGAACTCAGACCTGGACCAAGCAAACCTAATAGACATTTACAGAACTCTCCACCCCAAATCCACAGAATATACATTCTTCTCAGCACCACATCACACCTACTCTAAAATTGACCACATAATTGGGAGTAAATCATGCCTCAGCAAATGTAAAAGAATGGAGATCATAACAAACAGTCTCTCAGACCACAGTGCAATCAAGTTAGAACTCAGAATTCAAAAACTAACCCAGAACCGCACAGCTTCATGCAAACTGAACAATTTGCTCTTGAACGTTGACTGGATAAACAATGAAATGAAGACAGAAATAAAGGTGTTCTTCGAAACCAACGAGAATGAAGACACAACATACCAGAATCTCTGGGACACATTTAAAGCAGTCTCTACAGGAAAATATATAGCAATAAGTGCCCACATGAGAAGCAAGGAGAGATCAAAAATTGACACCCTATCGTCAAAACTGAAAGAGCTAGAGGAGCAAGATCAAAAAACCTCAAAGTCTAGCAGAAGACAAGAAATAGCTAAGATCAGAGCAGAACTGAAGGAGATAGAGACACAAAAAACCCTTCAAAAAATGAATAAATCCAGCAGCTGGTTTTTTCAAAAGATCAACAAAATAGACAGACCACTAGCCAGGTTAATAAAAAAGAAAAGAGAGAATAACCAAATTGATGCAATAAAAAACGATAAAGGGGATATCACCACAGATTCCACAGAAATTCAAACCATCATCAGAGATTATTACAAACAACTCTATGCACACAAACTAGTAAACCTGGAAGAAATGGATAAATTCCTGGACACTTGCCTCCTGCCAAGCCTAAACCAGGAAGAAACTGAAACCCTGAAGAGACCCATAACAAGGTCTGAAGTTGAGGCAGCAATTAAGAGCTTACCACCCAAAAAAAGCCCAGATCCAGATGGGTTCACAGCTGAATTCTACCAGACATACAAAGAGGAGCTGGTACCATTCCTTCTGAAACTATTCCAAACAATACAAAAACAGGGAATTCTTCCCAAATCCTTTTATGAAACCAACATCATCCTGATTCCAAAACCCGGCAGAGACTCAACAAGAAAAGAAAACTTCAGGCCCATATCCATGATGAACATAGATGCAAAAATCTTCAATAAAATACTGACAAGCCGACTGCAACAGCACATCAAAAAGCTTATCCACCATGATCAAGTAGGCTTCATCCCGGTGATGCAAGGCTGGTTCAACATACGCAAGTCTATAAACATAATTCACCACATAAACTGAACCAAAGACAAAAACCACATGATTATCTCAGTTGATGCAGAGAAGGCCTTTGACAAAATTCAACAGCCCTTTATGCTAAAAACCCTCAATAAGCTAGGTATTGATGGAACGTATCTCAAAATAATAAAAGCTATTTATGACAAACCAACAGCCAATATCATACTGAATGGGCAAAAACTGGAAGCATCCCCCTTGAAATGTGGCACCAGACAAGGATGCCCTCTCTCACCACTGCTATTCAATATAGTATTAGAAATTCTAGCCAGAGCAATCAGGCAAGAAAAAGAAATAAAGGGCATTCAAATAGGAAAGGAGGAAGTCAAATTGTCTCTATTTGCAGACGACATGATTGGATATCTAGGAGACCCCATCGTCTCAGCCCCAAACCTCCTGAAAATGATAAGCAAGTTCAGCAAAGTCTCAGGATACAAAATCAATGTGCAAAAATCACATGCATTCCTATACACCAATAACAGACTTAAAGAGAGCCAAATCAAGAACAACTATCCATTCACAATTGCCACAAAGTGAATAAAATACCCAGGAATACAACTAACAAGGAATGTAAAGGACCTCTTCAAGGAGAACTACAAGCCACTGCTCAATGAAATAAGAGAGGACACAAACAGATGGAGAAACATTCCATGTTCATGGTTAGGAAGAATCAATATCGTGAAAATGGCCATACTGCCCAAAGTAATTTACAGATTCAATGCTATCCCTATCAAGCTACCAATGACCTTCTTTGCAGAACTGGAAAAAACCACCTTAAACTTCATATGGAACCAAAAGAGAGCCCACATAGCCAAGTCAATTCTAAGGAAAAAGAACAAAGCGGGGGGCATCACATTACCAGGCTTCAAACTATACTACAAGGCTACAGTAATCAAAACAGCATGGTACTGGTACCAAAACAGAGATATAGACCAATGGAACAGAACAGAGGTCTCGGAGGCAACACAACATATCTACAACCATCTGATCTTTGACAAACCAGACAAAAACAAGCAATGGGGAAAGGATTCCCTGTTCAATAAATGGTGTTGGGAAAGCTGGCTAGCCATGTGCAGAAAGCAGAAACTGGACCCCTTCCTGACACCTTACACTAAAATTAACTCCAGATGGATTAAAGACTTAAACATAAGACCTAACACCATAAAAACCCTAGAAGAATATCTGGGCAAAACCATTCAGGACATAGGTGTAGGCAAGGACTTTATGACCAAAACACCAAAAGCATTGACAACAAAAGCTAAAATAGACAAATGGGACCTAATCAAACTCCACAGCTTGTGCACAGCAAAAGAAACAGTCATTAGAGTGAATCGGCAACCAACAGATTGGGAAAAAATTTTTGCAGTTTACCCATCTGACAAAGGGCTGATATCCAGAATTTACAAAGAACTAAAACAGATTTACAAGAAAAAAACTAACAAGCCCATTCAAAAGTGGGCAAAGGATATGAACAGACACTTTACAAAAGAAGACATATGTGAGGCCAACAAACATATGAAAAAATGCTCATCATCACTGGTCATCAGAGAAATGCAAATCAAAACTACATTGAGATACCATCTCACGCCAGTTAGAATGGCGATCATTAAAAACTCTGGAGACAACAGATGCTGGAGAGGATGTGGAGAAATAGGAACACTTTTACACTGTTGGTGGGAGTGTAAATTAGTTCAACCATTGTGGAAGACAGTGTGGCGATTCCTCAAGGACCTAGAAATAGAAATTCCATTTGACCCAGCAATCCCATTACTGGGTATATACCCAAAGGATTACAAATCGTTCTACTATAAGGACACATGCACACGAATGTTCATTGCAGCACTGTTTACAATAGCAAAGACGTGGAACCAACCCAAATGCCCATCGACGATAGACTGGATAGGGAAAATGTGGCACATATACACCATGGAATATTATGCAGCCATCAAAAACGATGAGTTTGGGTCCTTTGTAGGGACATGGATGAACCTGGAAACCATCATTCTCAGTAAACTGACAGAAGAGCAGAATATCAAACACCACATGTTCTCACTCATAGGCGGGTGTTGAACAATGAGAACACATGGACACAGGGAGGGGAGCACTACACACTGGGGTCAGTTGGGGGGAAATAGGGGAGGGACGGTGGGGGGTGGGGAGCTGGGGAGAGATAGCAAGGGGAGAAATGCCAGATGTAGGTGATGGGGAGGAAGGCAGCAAATCACACTGCCACGTGTGTTCTTATGCAACAATTTTGCATGTTCTTCACATGTACCCCAAAACCTAAAATGCAATAAAATAAATAAATGGGAAAAAAAAGTCAACTTAAAATGAATTAACATCTTATAATGTAAGACTCCAATCCATGAAACCACCAGAAGAAAACATAGGGCAATATCTTCATGAGATTGGTCTGGGCAATGATTTTTTGGATATGATACCCAGAACATAGAGAACAAAAGCAAGAGTAAACGAGTGAGGTTATCTCAAACTCGAAAACGTCTGCACAGCAAAAGAAGCAACAGTGTACAAAGACAACCTATGGAATGAGAGAATATATTTGCAAACCATACATGTGAGAAGGGGTGAAAGTCCAAAATATGTAAGGATCTCAACTGTAAGAAAACAGATAACCTGATTAAAAACATGAAAAACCCCAGCACAGTGGCCCATGCCTGTAATCCCAGCACTTTGGGAGGCCTGGGGTTTGAGACCAGTCCTGGAAACATAGTGAGACCCTGATTCAACAAAAAGTAAAAATATAAATAAATTAGCTGAGGTAACAAGGCAGCCATGGGAGCTGATAAAAATGGGTGACTAGGCCCTCTTAGAGAGATGAGACAGACAAACTGTGTCACCTCTGGTAGAGCATGTGTGGAAGAAGTGACAGTCACAGGAGGGGGTAAGAAGGAAACAAAATGGAACAAACTCATAAAGGCCAAACTCAGGCAACTGTGTGAGCTGGAATCCCTGAAAGTCTCCACATTCCACGAGTGGAATCCACACTCACTTGCCAACCTTTTCCTGCACACCTTCATCTGGCATCCATGAGGAAGACTGAGGGATTCCACGGAGGCCTGGGGGAATCCTTGGTGGCAGGAAACCTTGATTGCTTCCAAATCTTGTCCCTTTTTAAAAATATAATTTTCATTGTGTATATTTGAGGTTTACAACTTGATGCTCTGGCATACATAAAGATAGTAACATGGCTACTGTAGTGAAGCAAATAACCTATTGTATCATCTCACAGTGACTTTTATGTGACAAGAGCAGCTAACCTCTACTTATTTAACCAAAGTGCCTAATGTAATACATAAACAACAGTCGTCCTGTTGTACCTTAGATCTCTAGATTTTTGAATCCTACATGTCTGCTACTTTGTATCCTTGGACCTTCCTCTCCCCATTTCCTCCCCATCTTCCCCTGTCCTTGCTCATCACCAATTTATTCTCTATCTCCCTATATTCTACCCTTTTTTCCCTCTCATTCTCCTTTTTCTCTCTTCTTTCTCTCTTCCTTCTTTTCTTCTTTTCATTTTTTCTTTCTCTTTCTTTCCCTCTCTTATTCTCTTTCTCCCCCCCCCTTTCTTTCTGATCGCACATATAAGTGAGATCATGCAATATTTTTCTTTCTGTAGCTTATTTCACTTGGCAGAATGTCCTCCACATCTATCCATATTGTGGAAAATGGCAGGATCTCATCCCGATTTACTCTATTGTGTAAATACACCACTGAAACCTTCTCTTACAGAAGCAATGTCACCAGTCATTGAAGAGGGACAGGAAATTCCCTCAGCATAAGTCCCTAGTGAAAGTCGAAGGAGAAATGGATGCAAAGATGTTTCAGTCTGGAGAAAGGGCAGGAAACCCAGTTTCTCCCACTAACCCACGCTGATATAAAACAGAAGTCTGATATTTTGGAAGAAGAAAAGCAAAACTCCCACACAAGTTACCCCAGTGAAACAGGAATGAATTTGCCCAACACAAAGGGAGGCTGACAGGAATGCTGAGAAAGTCTTGCCCCTGAGGGTTAAGCATAAAGGACTTGCCTAAGAATGAGGTTGAGCAGGAAAACTGAGAACCCCCTTGCCTCCACCAAGAGCAGCAGCGGTCACCCCCCGGGAGAGAGTCTACTGTGGCCCAGCTGTGTATGCCATGCTGAGTGCCACATCAGCAGTAGGATTGTAAGGGGTGGAAGATATCTGAGTTACCAGTGGCAAATCCATACGGATCTGCAGCAACATCAATGCTTTTCTCCTTACAAGAAAGAGTTCTACTGAGGGGCAAAAGGCAGAAGGAGAGACTGAGGCAAGTTTCAGAGCAGGAATGAAAGCTTATTAGAAAGCATTAGAGCAGTGAGAAAGGAAACAAAAGAAAGGAAAGAAGGTACACTTGGAAGAGGGCAAAGTGGGCAACTCAAAAGGCCAAATGCATGGCATAAGCACTTGACTTGGAGTTTTCTACATTGGCATACTTCCAGAATCTGGTGTTACTTCTCCCCACTCCTGCAATCTTACTGGGAATCTGCTGATCAGTTTCAGGTGTTTTCTATCTACTGGGAGACGGCCTTCCCCTAGTGCCAGCCGTGACCAATTATTACTTTAGCGAAACAATTAACAGCTGCTTGACCATCACCTGATGGTTGCCCAACACTCCTGGTGTGTGTGTTGGGGAGAGAACACAACTGATACCAAGATCAGCTACTGACACGATTGGCTCAAACACCAATGCTAGTGCCCAGAAGAAAGGAAAAAAGAGACATGTTACATACAGAAAAAAAAAACCTAAGAAGGGCAGTAGACTTCTTCTCAGAAACTACACAACCAAGAATTCACTAATCAATTCTAGCATTTTCCAATACATAAAAGTAAAACAAAAGCTTTAAATAAGCAAGAAAACAAGCAAAAAGCTGACATTATTCATTGTCAACAGATCTGCCCTACAAAATATATTAAAGGAAGTCCTTCAAGCAGAGTGAAAATTATATCAGAAGGAAATTTTGAACCACAGAAAGGACTGAATAGAGGAGGAAGTGATAAAATTGTGGCTAAATCAGAATGCCTTTCTTATATTTAATGTATTTAAAAGATCATTGGCAGCTTATAGCACAAATAGTAACAATGTGCTATGAGGTTTTTCACATGTGTAGAATTAAAATGTAATTTTAATTACATTTTAAAGTAAGACAATGAAAGTATACAGAACAGAAGGAAGGAAAGGGAAATAAGATATTGCACTGTACTTGTAGTGGTGTAATATTACTTGAAAGCTTACTGTGACTTAAAGATATATATAGTAATCCTTAGAGCAATCCCTAGAAGACAAAGTTATGCAACTAGCAAGCCAATAGTGGAGATGGAAGTGGTGTAGACCAAAATGTTAAACTGGCCTAAAGGAAGGGAAGAAACAGGGAGAACAATAGAAAACAGATATGATAAATCAAAATATTCCGAAAATTTAAGGTAAACTATTTCCACGTTAATCTGCTTACACTTGTCTATTAAAAGTCAGAGTCTGGCTGGGCCTGGTGACTCATGCCTCTAATCCCAGCCCTCTAATTCCAGCATTTTGGGAGGCCACAGCAGGTGGATCCCTTGAGGCCAGGAGTTCAAGACGATCCCAGGCAAAATAGTGAGACCTTGTCTCTAGAAATATAAAAAATTATAGGCAAGTGTGGTGATGCACAACTCTAGTTCAGCTCCTCTGATGACTGAGGTGGGAGAATCACTTGAGCCCAGGAGGTCGAGGTTGAAGTAAGCTATGATCACACCACTGCACTTCAGTGTGGGTGACAGAATGAGACACTGTCTCAAATGTAAAAAGTTAGAGATTGTAAGCCTGGATAAAAAGAACAAGAAAGGGGTGGAGCAAGATGGCCAAATAGGAACAGCTTTGGAATGCCGTTCCCCGTGAAAGCGGTGCAGAGGGTGAGTTATTTCTGCATTCCCAAACGAGGTACCAGGTGCATCTCAATGGGACTGGTGGCACAGTGGGTGTAGCCCAGGAACAGCGAGTAGAGGCAGGGTGGGGCACTGCCTTACCTGGGAAGTGCAATCCCTGGAAGAACCCCCTCCCTACCCAACAGAGGCCATTGGGGGCTTTTCCATCCACTCCAGCATGCCAGTTTAGATACTCTGCCTCTCCCACAGTTTTTACCACCCACTGACCATTAGATTCCCAGGCTGAAAAGCACCACGAGTTTCCAGCATGGCTGTTTCAGCCAGTGCCGTGGGTTTTGCACAAAAACTCACACAATTCTGGGTGGCCAAAACTCACACAACTGGCACCTGGAAGGCCTGGGAGACAGAGCCACCCATTCAACTGAAAAAGAGAGGACCAAAAACAGGGAGCCAGGTGATCTGGCTCAGTGGGTCCCACCCCCACAAAGACCAGCAATCTGAAACACTCTGACTTGAGAGTTATGCAGCAAGCACAGCTGGACCCTGGACCCTGATGGTCGAGCTCTGTAGGGGGATGGGCGTCTGCCATTATGAGGCAGTCCACCACTACCAAGGCAGTCCACCATTATTGAGGCAATCTGCCATTACCCTGGCAATTTGCCATTACTGAGGCACACCACCACTACCGAGGCGGTTCTAACTGTACCTCTGTAAACAAAACCACAAGGAAGTTTACACAGCAGTTGGGGAGGGCCCACAGCAGCTCAGCAACACCTCTGCTGGCAGACTGTGACTAGACTACCTCCTCGCTTGTCAGGGCATCTCTGAAAAAGGCTGCAGCACGTCAGGAACTTATAAATAAAGCCCCACCATCCCAGGACAGAATGCCTGGGAAAAGAGGCAGTTATGAGCTCTGCTGCAGCAGACTTAAACATATCTGTCCAGCAGCTCTGAATGGAACAACAGAGCTCCCACCACAGCACCTGGGCTCTGATAAGGGACAGACTGTCTCCTGAAGCAGCTCCCTGACCCCTGTATATCCAAAGAGGCACCTCATAAAGGAGAGCGCTGGCTGACATCTGATGGATACCCTTCTGGGACGAAGATAACAGAAGAAAAAACTGGCAGCAACCCTTGCTGTTCTGCATCCCCCGCTGGTGATTCCCAGGCAAGCAGGGTCTGGAGTGGACCTCCAGCTGTCCTGCAGCAGAGGGGCCTGACTGTTAGAAGGAAAACTAAAAAACAGAAAGAAATTGCTTCACCATCAACAAAAAGGACATCCACTCAGAGACCCCATCCGAAAGTCACCAACTACAAAGACCACAGGTAGATAAATCCATGAAGATGGGAAGAAACCAGGGCAAAAAGGATGAAAACACCAAAAACCAGAATGCCTCTTCTCCCCCAAGGGATCACAACTCCTCACCAACAAGGGAACAAAGCTGGACGGAGAATGAGTCTGATGAATTGACAGAAGCAGGCTTCAGAAGGTGGATAATAACAAACTTCTCTGAGCTAAAAGAACATGTTCTAACCCAATGCAGAGAAACTAAGAACGTGGGAAAAAGGTTAGATGAAATGCTAACTAGAATAACCAGCTTAGAGAGGAACATAAATGAGTTGATGGAGCTGAAAAACACAACACGAGAACTTTGCAAAGCATACCCAAGTTTCAATAGCTGAATCAACCAAACAGAAGAAAGGATGTCAGAGATTGAAGATCAACTCAATGAAATAAAATGAGAAGGCAAGATTAGAGAAAAAAGAGTGAAAAGAAGTGAACAAAGCCTCCAAGAAATATGGGATTATGTGAAAAGACCTAATCTACGTTTGATAGGTGTGCCTGAATGTGACAGGGAGAACAAATCCCAGCTGGAAAACACTCTTCAGGATATTATCCAGGAGAACTTCCCCAATCTGGCAAGTCAGGCCAATATTCAAGTCCAGGAAATACAGAGAACACCACAAAGATACTCAAGAAAAGCAACCCCAAGGCAAATAATTGTCAGATTCACCAGGGTTGAAATGAAGGAAAAACTGCCAGGAGCAGCCAGAGAGAAAGGTCAGGTTACCCACAAAGGGAAGCCCATCAGACTCACAGTGGATCTCTTGGCAGAAACCCTACAAGCCAGAAGAGAGTGGGGACCAATATTCAACATCATTAAAGAAAAGAAATTTCAACCTAGAATGTCATATCCAGCCAAACTAAGCTTCATAAACGAAGGAAAAATAAAATCTTTTGCAGACAAGCAAATGCTGAGAGATTTTGTCACCCTCAGGCCTGCCTTATAAGAGCTGAAACAACCACTAAACATGGAAAGTAACAACCAGTACCAGCCACTCCAAAAATGTACCAAATGGTAAAGACCATCGACACAATGAAGAAATTGTGTCAACCAATGGGCAAAACAACCAGCTAGCATCAAAATGGCAGGATCAAATTCACTCATAACAATGTTAACCTTAAATGTAAATGGGCTAAATGTCCCAATCAAAAGACACAGACTGGCAAATTGGATAAAATGTCAGGAAACCCATCTCACATGCAAGGACACACATAGGCTCAAAAATAAAGGGATGGAGGAAGATTTACCAAGCAAATAGAGAGCGAAAAAAAAAGCAGGAGTTGCAATCCTAGTCTCTGATAAAGTGGACTTTAAACCAACAAAGATCAAAAGAGACAAAGAAGGGCATTACATAATGGTAAAAGGATCAATGCAACAAGAAGAACTAATGATCCTAAATAGATATGCACCCAATACAGGAGCACCCAGATACATAAAGCAAGTTCCTAACGACCTACAAAGAGACATAGATTCCCACAAAATAATAGTGGGAGACTTTAACACTCAACTGTCCATATTAGGTCAATGAGACAGAAAATTAACAAGGATACCCAGGACTTGAAATCAGATCTGGACCAAGCAGACCTAATAGATATCTACAGAACTCTCTACCCCAAATACACAGAATATACATTCTTCTCAGCACCACATTGCACCTACTCTAAAACTGACCACATAATTGGAAGTAAATCACTCCTCAGCAAATGCAAAAGAATGGAAATTGTAACAAAGAGTCTCTCACCCACAGTACAATCTAATTAGAACTCAGGATTAGGAAACTAATTCAGAACCACACAACTTCTTGGAAACTGGACATCTGGCTCCTGAATCTTGACTAGATAAACAATGAAATGAAGGCAGAAATAAAGATGTTCTTAGAAACCAACAAGGATGAAGACACAACATATGAGAATCTCTGGGACACATTTAAAGTAGTGTCTAGAGGGAAATTTATAGCACTAAATGCCCACACGAGAAGCCAGGGAAGATCTAAAATCGACACCCTATCATCAAAATTGAATGAGCTAGAGGAGCAAGATCACAAAACCTCAAAAGCTAGCAGAAGACAAGAAATAACTAAGATCAGAGCAGAACTAAAGGAGCTAGAGACACAAAAAACCCTTCAAAAATCAATAAATCCAGGAGCTGGTTTTTTGAAAAGATCAACAAAACAGACCACTAGCCAGATTAATAAAAAAGAAAAGAGAAGAATCAAATAGATGCAATAAAAAATGATAAAGGGGATATCACCACCGATTCTTCAGAAGTACAACCTACCATCAGAGATTACTACAAACAACTCTATGCACAAAAAACAGTAAACCTGGAAGAAATGGATAAATTCCTGGACACTTGCACACTCCCAAGACTAACCAGGTTAAATGTCCACAATAAAACTGATCAATTTAAACATCACTGAGTGTCATTTCAAGCATTATGTAGAAAACTAAAGACAACAGTGAACTTATTCTGAGCAAGACTTAATCCATCCTCTTCACAGATGGCTAAAGAAATGGCCTATAAACAATTTGTCTGATAACTGCTAAAGTAGTGACATTGAAACTCTTTTATGACAATGTGTGAGAAATATGTAGTTTGTATGTCATTGACTAGGCAAATAAATATATGTAAGTGTATGGGGATGTGCAGTGTGTTTGTATATTCTATATGCAGTAAATGCTATTTAGTAACTTATTTTATATCCATTCTTTAAAATGCTGTTTGTGACTGACAACATTAATCTTGTGATCCACGACGGATTAAAACCCAGTTTAGAAATCATTAAAGTCTTTTCAGAGAACATCCTCAATGGTTCATAAATGTTGCTATAGAATATATGCAAATACAGGTGAGAACCCAATTTTGTCCACCTCCTTAGCAATTCAGTGTTGTTAGACAAAAAGGTCGTGTTTGATATGGGCCACAAAGGCTACTACAAAAATATACAATTACTGAAGAAATGTGTGTTTCATCTGCAGATATCAGTGTCTGTTTTGTACAGGTGAAGTTTTACTTGGATAGACAGGAACTCACAGGCATTGGACAGCAAGTACATGTGACTGCTTGTCTTCTTGGTATCATGTGGAGGCTTTGCTTGGGCTGCAGCATAGGTGAATGTCATGCATTGCATGCATTCACCGGGACCTCCCTGTGAATGCACAGGGACCTGCATTCCTCTAGTGTGCTCCCATTTTTATGAGGCAAGTAGGAGAGTTGCACTGAACCTGGTAGGTAGTAAATAATTTGGCTTCAACCACCAAGCAATCTGAGCGCAGGTGACAGTGTTTACTGTGGTACTCTGAAACTTGCCAGCTGCTCAGAATCTGTAGACTTTGTCCCACCCACCCACCATCCTGTGGAAATCTTTGTTTGGTCACAGATTCCCATGCATGGAAGATGGGAAGTTCTGGTCGTGTGGGAAATTGAGTACTCCCACAGGTAGAGTGGCTGTGTTGTTGGACCCAGCTCTGATTCCTCCCTTAACAGTCAGAGAGCTGCTCTGGTCATGTATCAGGTAACTCTTCTTGTCTCTCCAGTCTTTCATACTTTCTGCTCCTTTCTGTTTGTCACAACGGCTTCTTCACAACTTTCCCAATCCCAATGCAATTATGATCCTTTGAACTCATCCAGCAAGTCTAGAGTTATATTCAGTGGAGCTGTATGTCTGTTTTAATGCCAGTACCATGCTGTTTTGGTTACTATCTCTCTGTAGTATGTTTTGAAGTCAAGTAATGTGATTCTTCCAGATTTGTTCCTTTTGTTTAGTATAGCTTGGCCATTCTGGGTTGTTTGTGGCTCCATATGAATTTTATGATTGTCTTTTCTATTTCCATGAGAAATATCCTGTCATTTTTTAAAGGGATTGCATTCAATCTGTAGATTGCTTGTGTATGTACCTTTTAGAATGAGTTTTCCTAATGAGTGGCCTTCAAATAATTTTTTCATTCAATACGAATATCAGTTTTTGAATAATATTTCATGTAATGTTTGCTGTTGTAAATGTAATATCTGAAGGATCTGTATTGAGTTAATCAACCTCTGGGTATACTGATATTGATAATGTGTAGTCTCTGTGTCTCCCTCTCTCTCATCAGTCTGGATAAAGGTTTATTAATTTGACTTGTTTTCTCAAAGAAACGATTTCTGGTTTCACTGATATGTTCTACAGATTTTATTAATTATATTTAATTAATTTTTCCTCATGTCTTTAAGAATTTTTTTTTATGGCATCCCCCTCTGTCACCCAGGCTGGAGTGCAGTGGTGTGATCTCAGCTCACTGCAGCCTCTGCCTCCCAGGTTCAAGTGATTCTCCTGCCTCTGACTTCCAAGTAGCTGGAATTATAGGCGTGCACTACCATGCCCATCTAATTTTTGTATTTTTCATAGAGAGAGGGTTCCACCATGTCAGCCAGGCTGGCCTCGATCTCCAGACCTCAAGTGATCCATCTGCCTGGGCCTCCCAGAGTTCTGGAATTAAAGGCGTGAGCCATCATGCCTGGCCTAAATTTTGTCCTTCTTGCTTTGGGTATAATTTGATTTCATTTTTCTAGTTTCTTAGTGTGGAAGCTTAGATAATTGATTTGAGACTTTCCTTCCTTTCTGACACAAGTATTGAAGGGTATAAATTTCCCTCTGGGCTTTAGTTTCATCTTGCAATGTTTAATATATTTTCATTTTAAATCTTTCCATGCAATTTCTTCTTTGATCTGTGAGTTACTTAAATGTGAAGTTTAATTTCCAATATTTCATGAATTGCCGACATCTTTCTGAAACTAATTTCAATTTCAATTTTTTTTGGTCATAGAACATGTTTTATAACATTTCATTCTTTTGAATTTGTTAAGATTTGGTTTTTGGCCCACAATATGGTGTATCTCTGTGAACATTCCACAAGCGCTTGAGAAGAATGTGCATTCTGCTGTTGTTCTATAAATATCTATTAGGCCAAGTTGTTTGATAGAGTTGTTCAAGCCTTTTGCATTTATGTATCTTGATTTTTTTACACTTTTTCTAGTAATTGCTGGGAGGAATGTGGAAGTCTTCTAGTATAAGTGCACGTGTTTATTTCTTCTTTGTGATGTATCAGTTTTCCCTCATGTATTTTGAATGTGTATACATATTCATGATGTTTCTGTCTTCTGAATCAATGCACCTCGCTATGGTTATTATGCAATATCCCACTTTGTCCCTTGTAATGATCTCCTGTAGAAGGTGTGCTTTGTGAAGTATTAATTTGAGACTGCAAGTTTACGTGATTTATATTTGCAGGATATATCTTCTTCCATCATTTACTTGTAACTTATTTATTTTTAAGTGTGTTTCTTTTTCTTTCAAGATACGGATTACTGACAAACATATTGTGAAGATCAAGATATTCTTTCAACTGTGCAATAACAACAATAAAAATGTCAAAAAAATTAGATGCACAAGTTAATATAGAACTAAAGTGTTATGCAGAAATCCACAGAATAACTTGCTAGGTTTTTCAAAAGAACCACAGTCAAACTCTTTGACAGCCTTCATAGAAAGATATCTTGACACTAAAGTGATATATTTATATGAAAATTATTATTTTATCTCTCCATTTTCTACACTAGGGGTTTGGATAAAATTTCATTTCACAAAAGTATTCTGTTTCTTAAAATTCTTTGAAAAACAACTATATAGGATAATCTCTCAGAGCTCTCGCATCTTTGAAATTTGACGATTCAGATATACTTTTGTACATTGTGGAGGAAAAGTAAAAACAGTTTCATGGGGGAGGAAATGTTGATCTCCTACATTTTTCTTTTCTTTTTCTTCCTAAACTAGCCAGTCTGTGTTGGTCCTCAGCTGGACTGTTAATCCAGGTAAGAGTTGTCCTTCTGGAGAACACGTGGTTTCAATGGAGCCCAAGGCAGGTTTGAATCACTCAGAAACATCAGCCAGAATAATTTTTGAAAGGCTGTAAATGGACATGATTAAAATCCTCTGATTTATGTTACTTCTCACTCAAGTTTCTAAAAGTGCCTTCCCATCAAGAGCTGTTTGGCTAGAGACAGAAACATTTGTTCAGCCCTATTTTCTTGCCTGCCTGCCTGCCTGCCTTCCTGCCTGCCTGCCTCCCTCCCTCCCCCCCCCCCTCCTTCTTTTCCTTCTTTCCTCCCTCCCTCTCTCGGTCCCTCCCTTCCTCTCTTCTTTTTTTCCTTTTTCTTTTTTTTTAAACCCAAAACCTTTTTATTATAGTATATCATGCAACATCTCTATAAAACCCAAGTGCAAGTGCACAGTAGATGCATTTTGTCAAATTGAACCCTCCCACCTTCCAGAACAGGAAATGGACTGCAGAGGTCCCTCATGTGTGCCTGTCCCATTATTAGCCCCCTGCTCCACCTCCAAGGTCATCTGATTAATTTTGCATTCTTAAAAGCTTTTATGCATGTTTTGTTTGTTTGTTTGTTGTTGTTCAACATTAGATGTGTGAGATACACCCAAATTGTTGCAGGAATTTCAGATGGATTACAGATCTATATATAAAAGGTAAAATAATGAGACATCAAAAAGATGAAATAGAAAAACATTTTCACGAACTTGGAGAAGACAAGGATTTCTTAAACAGGTTGAAAATGTACCAACTATAAAGGAAAAAGCTGACAAATTGGAAAATATTAAGATTAAAAACTTCTGTGCATCAAGAGCCACCATTCACAGAGTGAAAAAGGCAATTTACAAAGTGGGACACATATTTCTGACAAAGGACTCATATCTAGACTCTACAGAGATCAATGTCCAGGATATACAAAAGACAACCAAACCCAAAGTTATTGTTTTTCTCTTTGAAATGAACAAAAGAATTGAACAAGCACTTCACAAAGAGGATACCCAAAGGCCAATAAACACATGAAAAGGGGCTGGACTTGAATTCATCAGGTAAATGTAAACTTGAACCGTAATGCCACACCACTATCTACATAACAGATGGTTAAATGAAAAAGTCAGAAAATAGCAAGTATAGGTCAGGATGTGAAACAATCAGAACTTTCATACAGTGTGGTGGGCATGCAGATTGGTGCTAAGAAATCATCTGAGAGAACCTAGCAATGCTGAATATATACATACTCTACAAGCCAGCAATTTTGCCACTCTGTATGTAAACAACAGAAATCCAGACACAGGTTCACCAAAAGACATATACAATAATATTCATAGACGCTCAATTCAGCATAGTTCAAAACTGAAAGCCTCCCAAATATTCATCAAAAGTGGAATCAATAAAAAACAACTATGGTATATGCATACATGGAGTACTATGTGGCAACTGAAATTTTCCTTCTTTTTATAAGATGAAATGAACTGATATATTTTAAGTAGAAAGATCTGAATAATTAACAAGTTTTTGTGAGTTTTCCTTTTATTTGGGATTCAGGGGTACATGTGCAGGTTTGTAATATAGTTAAACTCGGCTGGGGTGCAGTGCTTCATGCCTGTAATCCCAACATTTTGGAAGGCCGAGGTGGGCAGATTACGAGGTCAGGAGTTCGAGACCAGCATGGCCAACATGGTGAAACCCCATCTCCACTAAAAATACAAAAAATTAGCCGGGCATGGTGGCAGGCTCCTGTAATCCCAGCTACTCAGGAGGCTGAGGCAGGAGAATCCCTTGAACCCAGGAGTCGGAGGTTGAAGTGAGCTGAAACTGCACCACTGCACTCCAACCTGGGAGAGAGAGTGAGACTCTGTCTCAAAAAAAAAAAAAAAAAAAAAACAGGTAAACTCATGTCACAGAGTTTGTTGTATATATTATTTCATCACCCTGGTATTAAGGACAGTACTCATTAGTTATTTTCCCTGATCCACTCCCTCCTCTCAGCCTCCACCCTCTGATGGCCCCCAGTGTGTTGGCCCTCTCTAGGGGTCCATGTGTTCTCATCAATTAGCTCCCACTGATAAGTGATTTCATGTGGCATTTGGTTTTCTGTTCCTGCATTAGTTTGCTAAGGATAACGGCCTCCAGCTCCATCCATGTTCCTGTAAAGCACATGATCTCACTCTTTTTTATGGCTGCATAGTATTCCATGGGGCATATGTACCACATTTAAAAAAATCCAGTCTACTATTGATGGGCATTTAGGTTGATTCCACATCTTTGCTATTGTGAATAGAGCTGCTGACCATACCTGTGAATGTGTCTTTATAACAGAAAGATTTATATACCTTTGGTTGATTCCACGTCTTTGCTATTGTGAATAGAGCTGCAATGACCATACCTGCGCATGTGTCTTTATAATAGAAAGATTTATATACTTTTGTGTATAGTCCCAGCAATGGGGTTGCTGGATCAAATGGTATTTCTGTTCTTAGGTCTTTGAGGAATCGCCACACCCTTTCCACTATGGTTGAACTAATTTTTATTCCAACCAAAAAGGTGCAAATGTTGCCTCTTCTACACAAACTCACCAGCATCTGCTATTTTTGTTCTTGCTTTTTATCCAGTCTTATAGACACTATGGTTTTTGAGACAGTATCTCCTTCTGTCTGCAAATGTAAATCCACTTGTGTCTGAGACTTCCTGAGATTTCAGGTCTCTCAATTCTCTGTATTTAAACTTTATAAATTTGTAACATTTTCAGTGGTTTCCTTCTAACTTCCTCTTATAACTGTCACTTCTTCCACACATGCTCTGCCAGAGGTGATGCAGTTTGTGTGTCTCATCTCACCTCAGAGGGACTAGTTACCCTTTTGTAACAGTCTCCAAGGCTGCCTTGTTACCTCAAGTCTCTCATGACCTAAAAACAAAAGAAAACAAAAGATAACTTTATATATTATTAAGCTTTTTCTCATTTTCAGGGCTATAGTGACTTTGATTGAGGCTTTCTAAATCTCACCTGGTGATAGAACTCTCCTTTGTTACTACTTTGACTAATGGTACAAAAATACAGAATTCAAATATTTGAAATAAATGATAATCCAGGGGCTAGATGACTATAGCTTGAGATCTAAATATAGCCCATGGCTTATTTTGCATAGCCAATGAGATAAGATTTTTTTTTCCCATTTAAAAGTATTATTTCTAAAAACCACAGCAATATGCCACAGAAAATATATGACTCATGAAGACTGAAATATTTACGATCAGGCCTGTTAAAACAAAATTTGGTGACTCTGTATTAATCTAATGCCTATTATTTATTCTGCTTTGCGTTATTGCATACATTTTTATTTATTAATTAATTTAATTATTCATGGATTGAAAATACGGATGTTACTCTACCCCCTCAGGAAAGCGTCCAGCTTTATGATACCATGGTTTTAGTCTGGGAAACTTGTCCCAGGGATCAAGTGAATATGCAAACATATATTTGAGGTAGGAGACTGGCAGGACTTGTTTTCTGGTCATAACTGAGCCTACAGCCTACGATCAGGATCTATGGGCATTTCTGAAACACACATTGTCTGAATGACCTACAGGTATATTCAGGCAAATCAGTTACCAGTCCAGAGATTTATATGTGAAGTAACACAACCTAAAAAAAAAAGGAAACTGGTGTGAATGCATTTAGTCTGCAGAAGAAATTATTCAATTACATTCATTAGAAGCATGGCAAAAAACCCAGAACCAGAGAACAAAGGGATTAATGAAAGCATTTATAAAATTGGCCAAGGTAGGAGGATTCCTTCAGCCCAGGAAATTGAGACCAGCATGGGCAACGTAGTGAGACCACTATCTAAAAATAAATAAACCAATTACCCAGATGTGGTGTCTGCACCTGTAGTAGTGGGGACTGGGGAGGCTACATCGGGAGGATTGTTTGAGCCCAGGAGATGGAGGCTTCAGTGAGGTATGGTCATGCCACTGCCCTCCGCCCTGAGCAACAGAGTGATACCCTCTCTGGAAAAAAAAGAGATTTATAAATAAAGATATGAAAAGGATTTATTTCTTACACAAAAGGTCTGAGACACATCCTCCACTAAGGGACTGTCTGTTCCCAACGTTTCTGAATGCATGAGACGGGACACAGAGAAACAACAGCTCTCAAGTGTCTTTTTTTTCTGCTACAAACACCCTGTGGATGCGGGTCTGGGGCCAGTGGAAAAACCCACCCTGACCTGCAAAGTCCCTGGCTCAATGTGCATGTCCCTTTCTGTGCATGGTCCTTGCTGCCCATGCGCCTTGCTGTCTGCCTTCTGTCCCTGCACAGCTATAAAAGGAGACGTCATGACTTCCTTCTTTCTTGCTGACTACAATGTAGCCAGTAGGTCTTTAGATCAGTAATCAAAGAAGGCGAAGCGTGAATTCGTGTGAGGGGGAGTGGGCAGGCTTCCTGTGGGTTGGGCCACTTGGTCCACGGCCTCTGAGGTTGTCATCCTGCTAAAAGTCAGCGATACTGCCATGGCCTTGCTGTTGTGGGATCCTGGGCATGGGAGGGAGGAGGGCCATATGCAGGAGGAGGGTGAGGTTAACATGGAATGAGTTTTGAAGGGTGACATTATTTGAAGTATTTGAGTCCTGGGGGCAAAAAAGAAAAACCCAAACACAGAAAGAAGAGATTCCAAAGTTGTTACTGGGGACCTGGGAAGGTGAACAGGACAGGGTGGGGTGGGAGAAGGAAGGAAACCGCAGCCCACAAAGCAGGCAAGGATCTCAGTGTGCATGCTCCTGGGGTGCCTGCCACAAAGTGCATATTTAGATGTCCTCAGTCCCTTTGCTCACATGGTGAAAGCCACAGAGCTGTCAGTGTGCAGCTCGGGTCCCTGGGGTCTGGATTCTTTCTCCCCTACTGAGATGCAGCCGGTAGGTTCACAGGCCCATCCAACTGCGGGTTAAAGTGTGAGTGAGGGTGAGGAGGAGCCAGTGGGCTTCTGGAGGGTTGGGCAGTGTGATCGGTGACTCCAAGTGAGAAGGGTCTGGAAGTTGTCGTCCTTCTCATGCAGCCCCATGGCCATGGACTTTACTGTCTTGTCTGGGCCATAACTAGGGAGGAAGAAGGGTCGAGGAGTGAAGGGGCCCAGGTGAAGCTGGGGTGATGCTAGGGTGCTCTTGAAGGTATCTGAGTCCAAGAATTACCTGGAACCCTGACAGGAGACAGATGCTAGACTGCCCAGAGGGGACCGGAGTGAGTGTTATGGAAGGGACCTGGAGACAGGGAATGCTGCGGGCTAGTGACCACAGCCCCGAGGTCTGTAGAGTGCCTGGCATAGGTGTACTGTGAGGAGTGCCCACTGCTGTGTGGCAGCTTGTCAACTCCACTGTGGAGATTCGAATGGGTGGTACTCTGAGTTCCTAAAAACGTGATTTCTGTGGGAAATGGGCCCTAGCAAATGAGTGTGTGACAAAATCCATGGTCACTTCAGTTTTAATTCTCTAGCTGTATTTTCCTACTTGTCTCCCCAGTGGAGTGCCCAGGTGTGAAACCAGTCTCATGGGAAATACCCTGTGTCTTTTGCCAGGAGCCTTAAGACATTGATCATCTAGCTTGATCAACTTCAATGGCTTTGCAAACATTCGATTCAAAAGTCACACACATTTATACTTGCCCAGGAACTTTCAGAGTATTTCTAAGTTTTTTAAAACTGACCAAGTTAACATATGATCATGAAAGTGATCAAATTTAGTTGTCCTGTCAACTGTATTTTCCCAATCACTGTATTCTGTTTGCAGAGTGAAATATGTCTTAGTAAGAAGATCAACATATAGGCCTATACCAAGAAGAAATTTGCAACCTCCTGAGCTCATTGTGCCTCTGCTTGTGAATGTTTTACCACTCAATGTTGTCTGTTAGCAGAAAGTTATTTTTCTGACATTGTTGTTGGACTAGTATAGATACACTGACAATGATCTCTCATACTGATAAAAATGATCATGACATCTCATTAAGGAAAGACTGGTCCAGGGGATTATATTTGGGTTTTGTGTGGATAGATGATCATGTGTTCCCAGATTTTGTCCATAACTTCCTCCTCATTCATATTAGATTACACACATTCATCCCCATATAGATTAAAATGTCTTCCAAAGTCCTTGAGGATAACTGCTTTAGAGTAACCTTTCTGAGGAAGGAATAACGTTATGAAGAATAAGTATATGGGGTAGTGTTGGAGAAATATCTCTAGACATACTTATGATAAGAAATATCTATGTATTCTAGGTATTTATAATATTGACATGTATTAATAACAAAACTTTTTATCTGCACACAGACAAACACCCAGTACCAGGAGTCCAGCAATGAAGAGCCTCAAGAATAAGAGCCACCAGCTGAAAGCTGGGATCCTACGCCTGACCAGGAGAGAGAAGAAGATCAGGGTGCAGCTGAGATTCAGGGTGCTGGGAAGGGAAAGGAAGAATGTCTATGGGGGAGGAGGTCTATGTGTGTGTCACACCTTATACCATGAACAGGAACAGGAGGAAAGAAAACATTAGGAAAAGATAGCAAACATTTGCTATAAGTTGGCTGGAAAAGGGGAGAGTATAGTTTGCAGCTTCATGCATTTTCTGGATATAATGAATCTTCTCTGTTTCTTCGAGATGGATTTTGTATGCTTGAAAATACAGTCCTTACTAAATCACATGAAACCATTTAATTTGGTTAATAAAAATGTATATTATTGTACTAGTTTAATTTGATCTTCTTAGAATGTTGCTGTATGATCTTCTCAGCTGTGGTGTCCACAGTGTTGTAAGTACCATTTAACAGCATGTAGAGTGCCAAGTCACTGACCTTTTAATACCCTGAATTGCAAAGGGATGTTAGCCCCATTTTATAAATAAGAAAACTGAGGCTCAGAGATTGAGGCTCACAAAGAACACTTGACTCATGGAGAAGGAATTCATATTGTGTTCCAAGGTTTGTGTTCTTCCTACAATCCATGTTGTAATAATAGAAAGTGAGTGGTTTGCTTAAGATGCATAATACTTATTTGTGTCTGTACTACTGTAAAGTACTTCAGTATTGGCTCAGGACAAAACAGTTCAGTGAAGCAGGATAGTAACTCCAGAAAAGAGTTCAATGAATGGCAGCCACTATTTCATTTGATCGATCTTTTTGGCAGTATGTTTGATAAAAGTTGGATAATCCAGGACACTGGCACATAGGGAGCTATATTAGTATGATATTTAAAGGGGATTTAACAGTTGTTTAAATGCTTTCATAATTAAAAAACTCAAAGTAGGATAAGATTATCCCAAAACAGAAAATGTATCCTCAACAGTTAGCATTTTCAAGCTAAATATTGACAGAATTTGGGCCATTGATTATTTTAGCAATTCACCGGTAAGATGTTTCCAGATATGACTGTCAATAATGCCCATTAATTTCTTTGCACTCACTTTTCATGCTCTTATTGCAAGACAGTGGTTTTCCTGTTATTTCTGGTACATTTTTCTAAATGGGATTCATTTATGTTAAGTTACATATAGCGTTCTTGGACCTAGTCATAGCATAACTATCCAAGTAATTTCCAAGTTACCTCAACAAGGGATGAGTGCCGTAACTGTGAGCTTTGTCATAGGCCTGCCAATATGTTGATCTAATTCTTCAGAAAATTACATTTCATTTATGATTAAAATGGTATTCATGCAGCTGTCTTCAGATTTTGTAGATAGTCGATACTTGCCGTTTATAATACACAATGGTAAAATACTGGAAATTTAGGTGTAGTGTGATTTCTTCTTAGGTCGTAATTTAAAGTAAGACATTGGGCCAGGAGCGGTTGCTCATGACTAATCTCAAAATTTTAGGAGGCTGAGTATGGCAAATCCCTTGATCCCAGGAGTTCAAGACCAGCCTGGGCAACATTGAGAAATCTTGTCTCAACCAAAAAACAACAGCAACAAAACACACATAAAAAACAAGCAAGCAAAAACAAACAAACAAACAAAAAAAACCCAACCAACCAACCAAAAAATAAATAAAGAAAAAAAATTAGCCTTGGCAGTGGCATGCACCTGTAGGCTGAGCTACTTTGGAGGCTGAGACAGGAGGGTCTGTTGAGCCTGAGAAGTTGGACTTACACTAGGCACTAATTGTGCCACAGCACTCCAGCCTCGATGGCAGAGTGAGACTCTGACTCAAAAAACAATAAAATAAAATAAGATTTCATAATAGAAGAAAAGTGCTCTCCCAAGATGAGTCCTGGCCCAGCGTGCACAGGATGCTGACCCTGAGCCCCAGCCCCTCCCGTGGGATGTTCCCTCTCAGGCAGGGCATGGTTTCTGTGCCATGCAGGGATGTGCCTCTGCCTCCTGTGCAGAGGAGGGAGGCTGGATCCTTCTGGAGGAGCCAGAATCCTGTGGCGGCAAGGCCAGGCACTCTGGGCAGCAGGGTCACTGGCCTGGGGTCTCCTGTGCACTGTTGTTCCAATGATTGAGTGCTGTGGGAACCACTTTGAGGTGGGAATCTGTGTGTACAACATTTCCTTGCCCTCATGGAAGGAGCAGAGGTGTTCAGAGCCCCCTTTCTGAGACCTCACCAGAAGTACTGTTCACATTCATTTTTCTAGCAATATTCTGTTCTTGATGATGGATATGTTCTCTAAGATGACAGAAACTTTTCTATAGCTCTGCAGTTTTTTTCTGAGCACTTGCAAGTATTTCTCTTAATGTCCATATGTCTGCCCCTTCAAGGAAGTGTAGGCTTTTTCTGTCATGCACCTCAAAATCCTTCCAGCATCTCTCCATGACCCAATTCCAAAGCTCCTTTCACATTGTTAGGTATTTGTTACAGCAGCACAGCACTTTGTTTCCTGGTGTCATAGTCTCTGAGAGTTCTCTAGGGCTGAAGTTACAAATTACTGCAAACTCACTGGCTTCAACAACAGACTTTTATTGTATCGCAGTTCTGGAGGCCAGAAGTGTGAAATCAAGGTGGGGGCAGAGTTGACTTCTTCTGAGGGTTGGGATGAAGACTCTGTCCCATGCTTTTCTCATTGTTTCTGTTGGTTTGCTGGCAGTCCTTGACATTCCTTGACCAGTAGATGCATCACCCCCATCTCTGCCTTCATGCTCACATGGTGTTTTCCCTGTGTACACGTTTGAGTCCATCATGTGTTGCTATAAAAGAATACCTAGGGCTGGGTAATTTATAAAGAAAAGACATTTATTTAGCTCACAGTTCTGCAAACTCAGAAATTCAAGGGAATGCATGGCCCTCTGGCTTTTGGTGGGGAATTTTGTTCTACATCACAACGTGGTGAAGAAGGCCAAAGGGGAAATGGAAATTTGTGAAGAGGGGAAAACCTGAGGAATGTCCTGTCTTTACAACAACTCACTTTAAAGGAAATTTAAAAATCCATTTCCTCAAGAGCTACTCCAGCCTTGTGAAAGTGAGAACTCACTTTCTATTTTATCAAGAGAACAGCGTAAGCCATTCATGAGGGACCCACACCCATAACCCAAACTCATTCTACTAGGCCCCACCTCCCAACACTGTCACGGTGGGCATCAAATATCTTTTCTTTTTCTCTCTCTCTCTTTTTTTTTTTTTTTTTTTTTTTTTGAGACAGTCTCACTCTGTTTCCCAGTCTAGGGTGCAATGATGCAATCTTGGCTCAATGTGTCTTGTGCATCCCAGGTTCAAGTGATTCTCCTGCCTCAGCCTCCCGAGTAGCTGGGACTACAGGCACATGCCACCACTTCCGGCTAACTTTTGTCTTTTTAAATTAGAGACAGGGTTTCACCACGCTGGCCAAACTGATTTTGAACTTCTGACCTCAGGTGATCCTCCCTACTGCCTTGGCCTCCCAAAATGCTGGGATTACAGGTGTGAGCCACTGCACCTGGGCAATGGGGGTCAAATTTCAACATGAGTCCTCCTGGAGACAAACCAACCATACCTAAGCCACAGCAATGTCTGTGTACAAATTTCCCGCTCTTATAACAATGACAGTCATGATAGATTAGGGGCCCACCCAACCTCATTATGACTGCATCTGAAATTAATTATATTTGCAATAACCCTATTTCTAAATAAGGTCACATTCTGAGGTACACGAGGTTAGGACATCAACATAAGATTTTTTCAGGAAACACAAAATAAACGATGTATATTTAGCCACAATAAAAATTGTTTAACCATCTCCTGTGCAGTAAATTACTTCAGGGGCACCTATGGAAACATCTCCACGTGAACCTCACTGCCCAAGAAGCTTCTCTCACAACAAAGATCATAGAAAACTCTTGACAGCTATAGTCTCCAGAAGCATTTGAACAACAGCCACTCCCATCTCCCCTGCTCTTCTCTGTATTGCTACTGATGAAATGTTGATAACTCTCGTCCTGGAAAACCTTGCAGAGGGTTGTGTGCCACAGTTTACCAGGTGTTGCTAATAATATGTCCTATTATAATATTTGGGAAGTAGAAGTTATTTTTTAGTTCCACCAAAAATGGTTGCAGGTGAGCATGGTGAATGTGGAATGTTTAGTCAGGTGTGCATGGTGATTGTGGAATGCTTGGGCTGGTATGAATTGTGAATGTGGAGTGTTTAGGCAGGTGTGAATGGTGAATGTGGGAATGTTTGGGCAGGCGTGAATGGCGAATGCTGAATGTTTTGGCAGATGTGAATGATGAATGTGCAAATGTTCCTGCAGGTGTGAATGATGAGTGCATGAGTGTTTTTTATGGCCATGGGATTCCCCTACTAATCAATCAATTCCCCTACTAATCAACCAAATGTTTCAGGAGGCAGAGACATTTGGTAGAGGTTTACTCCAGTTGCCTGACTACCAGGTATATTTCAGTGGACTCCAAATCTAGCGTGATTTCCATTACGTCTGTAGATTTTGTGAGGCTTGATGATTCTTCATTACTATTTTCTTTACTGATGCTGAATGCATATAATTTAATAACACATGAATTCATGATAAGAAACGTAACTAATCTGACTTTCTGAGTTATACTCCACTCAAAAACACAGTTATACTCCACTCAAAAACACGTGAGTTTTGTGTGTTTGACTAGTAATTCCATTCCTGGCAAGGCTCAGCAAGAGATTAGCTTTCTAAGCTTCAGTGACTACATCCTACTTTGCAGAGTACTTGCAAGAATGAAACAAATGATAGTGATAATAGTGGTAAAAATAGTATTAAAAGAAGGCTGGGCTCAGTGGCTCACACTTTTAATGCCAGCACTTTGGAAGGCTGAGGCAGGAGGGTGGCAAGAGCACAGGAGTTCCAAACCAGTGTGAGGAATATGGCACAACCCCCTGCACCTGTCTACAAACAGGTTTAAAAAATTTAGTCCAATGTGGTGTCACAGGTTTGTACTGCCAGCTACTAGGTAGATGACATGGCAGGATCCCTTGAGCAAGGAGGTCCAGGCAGTAGTAAGCTATGCTAAAGTCAGTGCACTCCAGCCAGGGTCACCCAATGAGACCTGGTATCAGAAATAGTATTAATATAAAACTAACAGTCATACTTTTATGGGCTGAGTTGTGTCTGCTCAAAATTCGTATGGTGAAGTCTTAACCCCTAGTGCCTCAGAATGTAACTGTATGTGACATAGGTGGGGTCTTTAAAGAGGTAATTAAGTGAAATAGGGTCGTTAGAGTGGGGCCTAAAGCAATGTGCCTGGTGTTCTTATAAGAAGAGGAAATGGGGACACAGGCATGTACAGAGGGAGGACCAAGGCAGACACAGGGAGAAAACAGCCGACTACAGGCAAGGAGGGAGGCCTCAGAAGAAACCAACTCTGCTGACACCTTCATCTCAGAGGTGCAGCCTCCAGAATTGTGAGAATACATTTCTGTTGCTTAAACTACCCAGTCAGTGGTAGTTTTTGATGGTAGCCTTAAGAAATGAGTAGAAATAGTTTCAGTGCCCCTCAGGAGGCGAGCATCATCATATCTGTTTTATGAGCTAGCACCGCTGCTCCTCCTACTAATATAATGACCGCATCATGATGCCTGTATCTGAGCTACTGAGCAGTGATGAGAAGACTTCAAAACCTTAGGCGTTATTTTACCTTAAGTCCATGACCACGAGAAAATTGCTTCTCCCTTTCATGCTTATCCTACTTTCACTACTACAATACTCTCACAAATCTCTAGTAACCCTCCTCCATTTGAATGACCTCCCCTAATCATTCATTCAGAAGATAGGAGTGATCTGCTGAGTATTCTGAGTGTCTCAAACCCAATCTACCTCTGCCGGCCCTGGCATTCTCTACCACCCTTCTGCATACAGTGCTCCTAAGGGAAGCCAGCCGCTCACCTCAGCTCAGGATCCCATAACTCCCACTTTCCCAGGGGCATTGCTAATGCAATGATCATTCCTCTCTCCTGAAGCATCAATGGCTCCCTCTATATTGGATCACTCCACAAACTGAGGGGGAACGCACTTTCTTCCCCTATGTCCTTCTGTAGCTACTAATACATTTATCTGCTGCTCTTCAAAGCAAAACTGCCTTGACATATACAACCCACTTCATTGGAGTCATTTTCCAAAATTACCTGGAAAGGAAAATGAACTAGAACAGTTAAAACAGTGCTGAACTATAACTGTGGGGAACTCACACTACCTAATATTAAGAGAGAGGTTGATCTCTATAGTAATCAAGAGAATGTGGTCATTTGGAAAGATCAACAAATTAGAATGGAGTCCAGCAATAGACTCACAGACGTAATATACTGATTTTCAAAAAGGTGCAAAGACAATGGAGGAAGACTGTCTTTTTGTGAAACAGTGTTATTTTCCTTCTGCCCATTGGCCACTACACTGACTGTTTTTTATTCCTCTGGGTCCCTTCACTGTGTTTCCCCTTTGCACTTCAGCTGCTGTTTTGTTTAAGGGTCTCTCTGCCCCACCACAGCGTGACAGCCCAACAGCAAGTACCACATGTTGTTGGTTGTTCTTCCGATTTCCAGCATCACAAGTACTTGTAATGTGGCAGGCCATTGATGCATATCTACTGAATTGATGAATTCACCTTTTGTGATGATCATACCAGAAAAGCGTCTCCTGTGTTTAGGAGTAATTATTGGCCATGTTAGGTTTCCAGGCATCTTACATATGTTCTTTGGTTCTGTCCTGGACACTCTAGGGTAATGGCTCTGCCACGGTGCTCTGCAGCTCTTACAGGTCACCACACAGGGCAAGTAGGCCAAGCTAGAATGCAGGCTAACCTGAGTCTGAGGAGAGTATCTTGAATGCCCTTGAAACAAGGAAAGATAGGCAGCATGGTGGGAGCTGCCACAGGAATTTTCGTACCAGCTCCGTAGCTGCCTGGAGGCTGACACAAAACCATTCTTCATCCACCTCCCTAGTTTCAGGTAAGCACAGCTTTTCTTCATCTTAGGGTACAGTTGTGGAGTATGACACTGCTCACTGCCTTAGGGCACAGGTGTGGGCTCCTCACGGGCAGAAAGACCTACCATCTGTGCTGTCCATCACTCAGTACCTCCAATTCATTGTCACTCTATGGGACTAGGGACATGGTGCCTACACAATGCTGATCTTGCTTTTGCTGTGTCTGCAAGCAATCAACCACTTGAAGCCATTTGGGCTCATTGTCTCCATATTGGCCAAATTTATGAATATGTGAAAAGGAAAAGTAACGACTATACTGGTGATCCTCACGACCCTGTTAGCTACCACAGGGCTGCCTAGGGACTGCTTGAGCAATTGACACACTGCTGTATTGAGTTGCGTGGTGTTGGATCCCCAGAATATTGATTTCTTCTTCATGGCATCACACAGCAAAAAAAGTTTTCAGCACATACTATTGACGTACAGTTGGCCTTGTCACACCTCAGTTATTTACAAATCAGCTTCAGAATCTACTCCATGTGTGACACCAGCTACACTGCTATTAAATTAACATATTTGAATCAAATAATTTTCTAAATTCACAAGTATTTTAAAAGTTAACTTGACATTCCTACTTGAAATTCAAAAGCGGGTTATCACATACTAGAAATGCAGTGGTAAGGAAAAATGAAAAAAATTTGAACTCAGAAGAAAAAAGGGAAATCTAAGTAGTAAACTAAGTTTATTTGCAATGTAAAGCCTACTTATATTATTTCCTTTATTCTTCATAGCAAGTATTTAGTGTAAATATTGTAATTTCTACTTTAGAAATGGAAAAGCAGTCCCAATGGATGTAAGTATCTTGCCAACCATATCATGGGCAGTGTTGGAGAGGCAGGATGGAAACCCATGGCTATTTCGTGCCATAGTCTGTAAAGAGACAGTGTAGGTAGGCAGGGCCCTACTCATCTTGCTTCCGCAAGTTGCCCTGGTTGCCTGCACCTTTCTTCTTCCTAGGCCTTAACTCTTTCATCCAGTTCTATATCCCAGAGACTTCTCACATGTTTTGTGGCAAATGGGATACCCTAAGAAAGAAAGCAGATTCGAAGACAGATAGGGCGAGGTATGGGGGAAGGGGCAGTGAGCTTCTGTGCCCACTACAAGCATGCTGCCCTCCATATGTGCAGGTAGCCAGAAGCTCTGTGAATCCTGTCCTTTTGTGTTTTGAAGGAGGATTTCGTTATGTTGGCTTGACTGACTAAACTGTTGTCTGGCCGGCACAGTGGCTTACGCCTGTAATCCTAGCACTTTGGGTGGCCAAGGCGGGTGGATCACGAGGTCAGGAGATCAAGACCATCCTGGCTAACACAGTGAAACCCCATTTCTACTAAAAATACAGAAAATTAGCTGAGTGTGGTGGCATGTGCCAGTCGTCCCAGCTATTCGGGAGGCTGAGGCAGGAGAATTGCTTGAACTCAGGAGGCGGAGGTTACAGTGAGCCAAGATCCCACCACTGCACTCCAGCCTGGGTGACAAGGTGAGACTCATTCTCAAAAAAACAAAACAAAACAAAACAAAAAACTCTTGTCCTGCCATTTGGAATCAATGTAACCTTCCACCCCTCTCCCTTCCTGAAGGTGGGGGTCGGAGCGAAAGTCCCAACACTCATATTCACCAACACAGGCCTACCTAGGTGCTGCCAGGCATCAGTCAACTCGCTAGCATACAAAACGACACCACTTTGTGGAGATTCTAACAATTGTAGGAGTTGTATGACAGGAAGCAGGGTCTAGGACCAAATATGTACTTCACAATATCACACTTGTGCATACCAGCTCAATCACAATACAGAATTTCAGAAATGATACTTAATTTTTTTAATAGAGTCTCTATCTCAAAAAAAAAAATTACCTCATCCTGGACCTCCTGGGCTCAAGGCATCCTCCAACCTTAGGCTCTAGAGTAGCTGGGACTACAGCTGTATACATACATGCATACATTCATGCATTCACTCTTTTATTTTTGTAGAGAGACAGTGTTACTCTGTTTCCCCATCTGGTCTCAAACTCCTGAGCTCAACGTGATTTTCACAATATGTTTATCAGTAATCTATATCTAGGAAAAAAAGAACCGCAATGTAAAAATAAATAAGTTGCAAGTAAATGATGAAAGAAGATATATCCTACATATGTGAATCACGTAAACTTAACGTGTCAAATTAATACCTCACAAAGCACACTTTGTAGTGGAGATTGTTACAAGGGACAAAGTGGGACATTACATAAGAATCCCAGCACTCTGGGAGGCTGAGGCAGGCATTTCCCTGAAGTCTGGAGTTCAGTTGTTGTTGTCTGAGACCAGCGTGGCCAACATGGTGAAGCCCCATCTCTACTAAAAATATGAAAATTAGCTGGGCATGGTGGTGCATGCCTACAGCCGCAGCTACTCGCGAGGCTAAGGCAGGAGAATTGCTTGAACCTGGGAGACAGAGGTTGCAGTGAACCGAGATCATGCCATTGCAGTCCAGACTGGATGATAGAGCAAGATTCTGTTAAAAAAAAAAAAATGGTCGGGGGGAGAGGAAAAGAAGGAGAACATTTAAAAGACATAAGGGAAAATGAATTAAATAGAATTGACAAAATCCATATAAAATATCAGTGAAACCAGAAATTGTTGCTTTAAGAAGTCAAATTAATAAAACTTTATCCAGACTGATGAGAGGGTGACACCGAGACTACAAATTATCAATATAAGTAAACCCAGAGGTTCGGTACTTTGATATAGATCCTTCAGATGTTACTTGTAAAACAGGGAACTTTATAAGAAATGTCCTAAAACTTATATTTATATTGAATGAAAAATTATTTGAAGGACACTAGCAAAATTCACTCTAAAATATAAACATGCAAGCAATCTACAGATTCAACATAATCCCTAAAAAAAGTGTCAGTTACATTTCTCACAGAAATAGAAAAAGCAATCACAAAATTCACATGAAACCACAAATGACCCAGAATAGCCAAGCTATTCTAAACAAAAAGAACAAATCTGAAGGAATCCCTTTACCTGACTTCAAATCACACTACAGAGAGATAGGAATACAAAAATCATGTTACTGACATTTAAATAGACATATAGATCCACTGAACAGAATAGAGAAACCAGAAGGAAACCCACACACCAGCAGTGAAGTCACTTTCCTCAAAGATGCCAAGAACATACACTGAAGAAAGACAGTCTCTTTAATAAATGGTGCTGAGAAACCTGGATATCCATATGCAGAAGAATGAATCTATGCCCCTATTCCTCACCATACACAAAAATCAAATAAGTTTGAATTAATGAAACCTAAAATTTCATATGAAACTACTACAATAAAGTATTAAGGAAAATGTATAAAACATTTAGATTTTACATTTCCCTGGGCAAAAAATTTCTTAAGCAATGCCCCACAATCACAGACATCCAAAGCAAACATGGGCAAATGAGATCACAAGTTAAAGAGCTTCTGCACAGCAGAGGATACAATCAACACATTGAGACAATACACAGAATGGGACAAAATATTTGCAAACTACCCATCTCACAAAAGATGAATCATGAGAACATACAAGAAGCTCAAACAATTCTATAGGAAATACTCTAATATCTGATCAAGAAATGGCCGAAAGATTTGAGTGGACATTTCTCAAAGGAAGACATACACATGGAAAACAGGCATATGAAAAGGTGCTCAGCATTGCTGATCTTTGGAGAAATGCAAATCAAAACTACAATGAGATATCATCTCACCCCAGTTAAAATGGCTTTTAACCAACAGTCAGGAAATAACAAAAGCTGGCGACAATGTGGAGTAAAGGGCACCCTCATATGTACTGTCAGTGGGAATGTAACATACAACTGCTATGGAGAACAATTTGGAGGTTCCTCTAAATGCTAAAAATAGAGCTTCCATATGATCAAGCAATCCTATTGCTGGGTATATACTCCCTAAAAGGAAATCAGCATATTGAAGAGATATCTGCACTCCCATGTCTGTTGCAGCACTGTTCACAATAGCTAAGATCTCAAAGCAACCTAAGCATCCAGCGACAGATGAATGGATGAAGAAAATGTGGTACATACATACAATGGAGTACTATTCAGCCATGAAAAAGAATGAGAGCCAGTCATTTGCACAACCATGAATGGAAATGGAGATCAATATGTTAAGTGAAATAATCCTGGCACAGAAAGACAAACATCAAATGTTCTCACTTATTTGTGGATCTAAAAATTCAAACAATTTAACTAATGGACATAAAGAGTAGAAGGATGGTTACCAGAGGCTGGGAATGGTAGTGGGGGTCTTGGGAGATGTGGGCACGGTTGATGGTTACCAAAAACAACTTAGAAAGAATGAATAAGATGTACTATTTGATAGCACAACTGGGTGACAATAGTCAATACGAATTTAACTGTACAGAAGAATGATGCTGGCTACTGATCATATGCCACCGCCTGACTATGGGAAGTGAGTCAGGAGAGGGCTATGAGAGGCAGGTCTGGGCTTGGCAGTGAGGAGGAAGTGACACTGCGAAGCACACCTTGCATTTGCCCAAGCTGGACGATGTGGTGCTCACCCCACCTCTCATGGCTGAGCTCGGTTTTCTCTCCACCACTCCCTGGGTCTTTCCAGAACCTTGCACCTCCTCCAGCCTAGGGACGCAGCTGCTTTCCTAAGCTGCTGTGGAACTGGCCAGAGGCCCCGGGGGCTGTCCACTGTGCTGCAGCCCACAGCTCCCTTCAGCCAGAGTCCTTATTCAGCCGCTTTCAGGAGAAATCTGCCAGCTGGGCACACGCACAACTTCCAAGATTTACAGGATTAACATGGGCTCTGGTTTCCTGGAAGGGTCACTCTCACCATCACCTTTTTAAGGGATGTGAACGTTGAGGCATGAGGGAGGGAAATTACTGGTTTACCCAGGAGATGCTAAGAGCAGAGGACAAAACCCCAGTTCTCAGATATGTGTCTGTCTGGTGGGCCATTTTCATCAACCCATTTAAGTGGACAGGCCTCTAAATAGCTACCTAAAGATGATGCTTTAGGCATTTTCCACTTGAAATCATTGGCCACATCTCATCTGAGGCCTGACTCCCTAGTGTCTCAAAGACACAGTCGTGACCTGATCCTTCAGATATAGATGGTGTTCCAGCTTTGTGGGAGGGATTTTCAAGGTGTGGAGCACTTGAGGTGCCTTTGAAACACCTCAGGCTTCATATCTCTGCTTTGAATGGAAAGCTCATCACCCACAGTAGTCAGGGATGTACCTTTACTCTCTGGGGATGATCTGTTGAATTTTTCTGTCTACACAATGAAAACTTCTGGGAGCACTTCCAGTTTCGTGTAGCCTCTTAATAATTGACATCCCTAAATTTCATATGTCCTCAGGGACAGTTCTTTGGATTCTGGGATAGTATCAGCTTTTATACTTTTATGCCTAATCCATAAAAGCCTAGTTGTTAATCTACATGAAAATAAGACCTTGTTAATATCATATATTCCAACAGGTTTCATTTGTGATTGCTGATAGTAGGGTACTATGAAAAAAGACCTTAAAATGTGGTCATTGAAATTACACTCTGTTAGTGTACTGTGTGAGGAATTCATTCCTTCAGGATTAATGACCCATGGGCTCATCAGCATCTTTGTAAATAAAGGGGGAAAAATCACATGGCATCTACGAAGTGGAAAGATCAGGAAGTATAGGGAGACCACAGCATGATGGCTCTCCTCTTTTTTTAAACAGAGTCTGTGACCCCACAGACTCTGTGAAGTACCCACATCCCTCCCCCATCCCTCAATATTCTCATCCTACTCCTGACTGTTCCCTGTTTAGGTGGTATTTTCTAAATAGGATTGCCATCAAGTGTTGCTGGGGATGTTGCAACGTGAGGGTATCTATCATTGGGCATCTTAAAACAAAGATGAATGAAGTTGAGAGTTTTATGATTTGTTGTTATATGCACTGCTTTTGGATGTGTGGATCTCAGCAGTCGCACAGCAACTGTCTCAGAATGTTGGTCCTGATGCCACCATAGCTACTGAGGCAGAGCAGGAGCTCCTTGTGTTTTTGTGTCTTCTGCTTACATTTGTGGCTGTGACTCTCCTCTGCTCACCCCATTCCTGGTAGCATCTGCTGAGTTGCCTGTTTTCTTCCAGTGTTCCCTGAGAGCAAGGTGTGTATCTACATTTCAGAGGGCCTTTAGGGATTCCACCCTCACTACACCAGTTCCTCTATGATGGTCACATACTTATCTTCTTGGAGCCCCCAAGTGTGTCCTCTTCAGTGGAGCTGTGAAGAATTCCACTTAAGCATAGATCTCATTCTGATGCTCATTAGGCTGCTTGGAAAGCTGACCATCTCATCTTTGGACACATATACTTTATTCCTTTTGGGTACTTTGAAGTCTGATGCTATTTTGTTAATGATGTGGACCCTTGCGCTAACAGATAATTTTTCATATCCCAGTGAATTTAACTCTGGAAACAACTTGAAGATGTCGTCGTGTGATCCCTATTTGATGGGTGAGGAAACTGATACCCGTAGAGATAGAGTAGCTTTATTAACTCCACACAAGCTCATAATGCATTTCAGATCTCAATCTAGAAGTCTTCCTGTAAGGTTCATGCTGTGCACTAGCATGCACTACACATACTGATGAAAATCAGACTATTGTCCTCCTACCAAATGGGAAACTCATGTCATGGCTGGATAAAGACACTTACAAAGAAACTGCACTTCAAAGTTGTCTAGCTCGCTATGCTAGCCAAGAAGCATGGAATTTAGCCAGTTCCTGGAGAGAACAGGAAGCACAGAGTGTTCTACAAGAATGGGGATTCCTTGGAAAGTGAGGTTCACTTTGACTCAAGAAACAGGACTCACATATGGTCAAAGGCAATTGCCCTGGGCCTCAAGAACAGCACCAGGAAGAAGAGCTGGGTCTGCTGGGATCATGGGGGTCCTCAATCCCACCTGAAAATCTGCTGCCTATCAGCCCTCACAAGATGTCTACCTCTCTGGGTTCCAGCACCTACAGCAGGCAAAACTGGAAGGATGCCGATTTCTCTATTCTGTGCCAGACATGTCTCAGAGAAACATGACCAAGGAGAACTAAGAGAAAAAATGCAAATTCTGTGTCGGGCCATTCAGTGTTTGGCTGGTGCCCTGGGGAGCACATGCATTCCAAGAAGACTGAAGGGAACCAAGCCTGCAGGAAATGACTGTCAGACCTGCCTCTTATACCTAGAGTATGACTGCCCATACAGATTCATGACACGGACTTGCCTTTAAAGGTGACTGCAGATATGGGCAGAGGGATTTCTAACCCTGGTAGTACACGGCCAGTTGTTCTTCTGGGGAAAGCCACATCCAGTGGTGAGATGCTGCTCAAACTGGCCCACACCACACTCTACTGGATGAGGAATAAGCCTTCTTTCCTGGTGAAAGGGGAGGGTGAGAGAGGAGAGGAGTGTCTGCAAACACATGAGAAGCCTGCAGATCCAGATGACACCCCATTGGTCAGAATATTGAAGATCAATGTTGTGGAAACAATGACCCTGAAGCAGATCAATTTCTAAACAGGCTTCAGCCATGCTTCCTCTGGATCCACCAGCAGAAAAGGCTGTTACCACACCATATGTTGGTGGTCTGGCAGATAACATTACCCAGACAGATTTTAGACATTTTCGCTACCAGTTTGCAAGATCCAGATGGTCACTGTTGTGTGAAGACAGCAGTGTGTTTTCATCCAGCTTTCCACAGGGTGACTACAGAAGTGGCTGCTGAGAAGTCCTCTAATAAACTGAATGTCCATGGCTGCAGACTCAAGGTAAAATGGGGAAGATCCCAAGCACTCAAGGAAAAAGAAAAAGAGGAGAGAACCACAGACTCTGGCATCCTGTCGGAGCCTACTCCAGTGCCATCAGGAGCTCCTTCTCTCCCTGCAGCTCTGGTGCCCACTTTGGAGCTTCCATACATGGAGTGAGGTCACCTTTTCTGACTTTTCCCTACCACATAATGCACCTACCAAGGACAACAGACATAGGGATCTGGCCTCCTGGACCCTTACTTGCCCAGTTATTTCTTGGTGTTGTGAGCTGAAGGAGTTCCTGTATGATGGAAGCAGGGCCCCAGGACCATGTAATTGGCCTCAGGTCAGTGCCTCACTAATGGTCAGGTGGTGGCCACTCATGGTGTGGGAACCCAGCCATCCCTGCTCCCTTGAGTTGATGAGGCAGGGGGCTGGTCCACCTGCTCCTGGCCCACCCTGACCAACATGGATGGTTGCTGTTTGAGCCTGGTAACATCACTGGCTTGGCTCTGCCAGGCATGCACAGGCCCTGAGTATTCACACACTGCTTTAAGGGGCTTGGTCTGCCTTGGGGGAAAGTCTAGTTCTGGCCAGTGCTCCAGGAAGCTCAGTCACTTGTGTACTCATCTTAGCTGTCTCTGAGGCACCCATGGCTTACCTGGTTTCATTTTCTCCCAGGGCTTCAGTTGGATCGGGGCTCCATGAGTGTAGGACGTTTGCCATGTGAGAGTTCTGTCACACGAGTGGGCAGACATGAGGACATGTGACATGGTGCTGGCTGGCTGGAGCTGTGCAGATTCCACTCATTCTCCCTCCAGCAGCCTCCCAGCTTCCCAACAGATGTTGATCTCATATGGCCTAGTAGCTATCCTGGCTATTCTGGGGCTGTACAGGTCACTGTCCCCTGAGAAATGTCAGTTCCAGGGGACACCATGCAAGGGGAGTGTCTGTGGTCCTACCTCTGGGTTTTTACTGGGCGAGGCAAGGTCTGGCTTTGGGAGTCCTGACATGGGGGCGGGATTTGGCCAGTCCATTGGCCGTGGGGGTGTCCAGGGCAGGTGTGGAAGGAATATGAGTTCACTATCCCTGCTCAAAACTGCACTGTGGAAACCTTAACCCCAGATGTCCAAGCACATGGGGAGTTTTGGGAGAGAATGGCAATGCAGAAATCACCCCAAATTCCATGGTCTATGCTGAGATAGGAACAGAATTCCTGAATCCTGGGCTGCTAAACCCCAAGACAGTGTCCAGTGTTCTGCTGCCCTGGGCTCCGCAGAAGTCCCCTCATGCTGCTGGGTTTTGACCTCAGGGTCAGCTTTGGGACTTCTGGCGCTGGGCTGGTGGGCCACGGATGGCCAGCCCATCCCCACTTGGGGAGGGTCTCCATGCTGAGGGATCCCTGCAGAGACCTGGGTGCTGAGACACTCGCTCCAGGCCCAGGACCTTCCTAGGGATCTTTGCACATTTGGCTGAAAGGAAAGCAGGTTTGGTCCACTTCTCCATCAAGCCCATTTGTACCTTGCAGTGCTGGGCCCCACGAACCTGGGCCCCTGGAGTTTTGAGGGTCTCTAGTGGCTCATCTGGTCTGATATTGACAAAACACCACAGACTGCTGAGTCAACAGTGAGGGGTGTGTGCAGCCTGGGGCATGGGTGCTGTCAGGGCACTTAAGGCTGCTCCTAAGACGGCCCCTCAAGGTTCAGGCTGGCTCGAGGAATCCTAACTCACACCTTCACCCCTGGGCTGCTCGGTGTGTGCTTCAGCCCTGGTCCAGAACTCAGCTGGGAGAGGCCTTACCTGTCACCTTGGCCCCCTTGCCACCTAGGATGAGAATCTGTCTCCATAGTGCGTGAGATGCTTCTGGGCACTGGGCCCCTCTGCCATCCCAGACAATCCACCCCATGCCTTGAGTTCACACACTACAGTTCCTGCTGCACACTCTCCCTGGATCCTCTCTGGGTCTGAGAAACTGATTCTCTCCACTCCCTGGCTCAAGGCTCGCTGTCCTGACACCCATAGAGGGGTGCTCGTGAGTGAGGAGCCCCTGCTGTTCTCTGACTCTGTTGGTGCTCACAACTGTGGGTGTTGGCTCCCACAGATGGGACCAAGCCCCTCATTGCCCCCCAGGGTTCTTCTAGGCCAGGAGGGGAAGAGTGAACGGGAGGGCCTTGGAGGAGTCTTACCCTCATCCCATGCCCTGTCACTGAGACAAGTCCAGCACGTGCCCTGACGCCCAGCTGGCCTGTTTTTGGAAACTTCCTTGAGAAGGAAAAGGAAAAGGAGGAAGGTCCGGGAGTAGGGATGGAGGGTCCTTAGCAATCACCATGATTTACTGCTTCAGAGGGTGACTCAAAAAGCCTGAGACAGCATATCCTGAAGGAGCTCCCATTGGCCAAACAGGGACAGCTTCAGGAGAAGGTCTAGGGATGGGGCTGGGCATCAGGCCAGGTGAGGTATCCTGGGAGGGATCTGTGTGTTCACCCTTTTTCTGCCCTGCGCACCTCCCACTGGGCAGTACTGGGTCTTTTTAGGATGCTCCTGGGGTCCAGCTGTGCACTGGAGGCCATAGATATGGGGAAGGCCAGGGAAGGGAAGTGCCCACCACACTCCTGCCTTTCATCTGTGTTGTGGCAGGGGTAGCAACTCATGGTGCCCTTTGCAGCCCACTAGGCCTGGCTTGCTTTGGCGTTCCCTCTGGGCCAGAGCAGTAGCTCGTGTGGACAGTGCGAATGCTGCCCCCAGACCAGTTGAGGTCTGTCTTGTGTGTTCTCCCTGGCACCCTCAGGCACATGGGGACAAAGTTCTGTGCACTTTGAATGCTGCTTATATCCTGGCTATGAGCATGTGCTTGCCCTGCAACAGGCAGACATCCCAGACCCTCAGGATGAACACAAAAGTGGTCTGTGGGTACAGTAGGCGTGGGAGGAGCTGGCCCTTCAAGGCTGAGGGCTGGTTGAGTGAGCAGAGCCTACTAGGGCCTCAGTCTGTAGTACTTGGGGCCCCCACTGCACAGGATGAGACCCCCCTTCCCATTGAGCCTGCGTCAGACCAGGTCCTGCAGGTCCTCATGGGGGTGGATTGATCTCAGTGGGATGTGGGCCTTGGAAGAAGGGGCTCCCCAACTTCTTTCCCAAGGTGGGTCCTGGCCCAGTCTGCACATGATGCTGGCTCTGAGCCCAGTCCCTCGCAGACAGGGCATGGTTTCTGTGCCCAGCAGAGACTTGCTTCTGCCTCATGTGCAGAGGAGAGGAGCTGGATCCTTCTGGAGGAGCCAGAATTCTGCGGCAGGGGAGCCAGGCATTGTGGACAGCAGGGTCTCTGGCCTGAGGGGGTCTCCTGTGCATCCTTGCCCCATCAATTGAGTGCTGTAGGAAGCATATTAAGATGGCAATCTGGGTGCACATTTCCTCGCCCTCATGGATGGAGCAGAGGTGTTCAGAGCCCCTTGGACTGCCTGGAAAGCCTCCCTATTCCAGGCCTCTCTGCAGTCCTTTCCCAAGGCCAGAACTCCAGGTAGTAGGCTGGGCTGTCACCCTCTTCTCTGAGACCCCTACCTCGATGCAGAGACCTCCCAAGTCCCCTTCAGATGGGGATCCTCCATAGGCCTTTCTTGATGCTGTAGTCCTCTCAAAACACGCATGGTTTCTGAAGGTGTGGCTCATGTCTAGTTCATTCTGGTACACTTTCACTGAGGACACCTTGCCCTGCTCCATAATTTTCTGTAGAGTAGGACCAAGAGAAGGAACCAGCCTCATAATGGACACAAGACTCACTGCCAAAACAGCTGTCATAAAACAGCAGTTCTGCAAGGAAAGAAGGCCTTTTCTGCAGAAAACTTCTCCTCCTTGTTTCCAAAGGCAGGGAGTCATCAGAGCCCAGTTCACCTGCAGAGGCCAGGCCAATGTCTGCCTAGGATTTGTGACTGAGCTTTTCTACCCCTACAGGACTGACTTTCCCTCCAGCTGGAGAAATGGGCTCCTGACACGTCATGGCATGTTTGTCCTGCTCTGGCCATGTGTGGTGGGTTCCTGGCCTTCCCCTTCTTGACATCCATCAGGAATGACCACACTGGACCCCACAATTGTGAGGTGATTCCCTTGTAGACTCAGTGATACAACTATGGACAAAAGAATGCTTTCATGAGACAGGCCTCAGGGTCACAGTAACAGGGATCAGAGACTAAGCATTCTTGAAGCCTCCAGCCTTTGGCTCCATGGTTCCTCAGGAGAGGTTGAGTCTACCTAGGAGTGGGCCTTCCTTCCAATGAAAAAAGAGTGGACAAGTGCTAAAAAACAAACAGAAAAAGAATGCAACTGTACATTTTAAAATGATGAAAAGAGTATAATTGGATTGTTTGCAACTCAATGGATAAATGCTTGAGAGGAGGAACACCCCAGTCTCTATGATGTCCTCATTTCTTTTTTTTTTTTTTTTAGTGAAAATTTGTTTGGAAATGCAGTGGGCACTCACCCTCTGTGATGTCCTCATTTCTAATTGCAAGCAGTACCAAAACATCTCAAGTATCCCACAAATATAAACACCTACTGAATACCCACAAAAATTGTAGTAAATTAAACATTTTAAAAAATGACATATGTAGCCATATATCAATTAAAGGAATTGGATTTACTAAAAGCAACAAAGAAAGAAAACAAAGTTGTTTCTCAATAAAACCTCGTGTTCCTGGTGACTTCACTGGATAACTCTGCCAAATGTTTCTGGAAGAAATAACCCTAATTCTCCGCAAACTCTTAAAGATATTGGAGGAGAGGCCCCGCTTTCCAACGCCTTTTACACAGCAAGGACCAGCCTGATATAAATACAATAAAACATGATGAAAAAGTAGCACGACAGACCAATATAAATACCAGATCAATACTAAATACCAGACAACATTATGAGAAAATAACATGACAGACCAACATGATTCATGAACACAGACATAAACTCTGTAAAAATGATAAACTTGAGTTCAAAACTAGCAATATAAATGGAATTTATCCCATGACTTGAATAGATATGTGAGTTTAGCAAAGTAAAATGCTACAAGATGAATATGAAAAGTCAATGCTATTTTTATACAGCAGTAACAAACAATTGAAAATTGAAAACCAATATCACTTAATATAGCAGCAAAAAACCCCATGAAATATTTAGTGGTAAAATTTAACAAAATATGTGCAAGACCTGTGCTCAGAAGCCTAAACTTCATTTCAGAAAAATAAGAAACCATGTTGAAATAAATGAAGAGACTTACCACGGTAATGGATTGAAAGACTCAAGATTGTCAATATGTTAGTTTCTCCCAAATAATCTATACGTTTAATGTAAACCAATCAAAATTCCTGAAGATTCTTGTTCCTGTATAATGACAAGCTGACTTCAAAATTTATATGGGAAAGCAAAGGGACGAGAAGAGCCTAATGATTCTATAAAGGACAAAGAATATTGGAGAGGACTCACAAGATATCAAGATGCATTTGACAACTATGCTAATCAGGACACTGTGATATTGGCATAAGAAAAGGCATTAGCGTTTGAAGCTAGATCTGTATATTCAAATTTTAAACGGATTTTTCCATAAAGTCCCAAGAAAATGTAGTAGAGAAAGACATTTTATTCCAGGAATGATGCTAGAACAGTTGGACATTGACATGCAAAGAAATGAATCTCAACCTTTGCCTCACACCATGTAAAAGCTAATATTACAACACTTGTAGAAGAAAAAGTAAGGGAATCTGTGGAATCATGTAAGATAAAGATAGACAGGATACAAAAACACAAACTATGAAATAGAACATGCATAAATTTTTAAAATTCTGTATACTACAAACCTGTTCCTTCCATGCATTCACAAAGGAGAAAGAAGCTGTGTAGCTGGGAAAGAAGTCTGCTCCTCTGCTCTGGTATTGCTCAGGCAAGATTCTATAAAAGTTAGAACCCAGGATCTTTAAAAAGTGCAGATTCCAGGAATCACACCAGTGAATCTCATTTAGTGTGGCCACAATGGTGTCCTAGGATCTGGGAATTTACTGCCCAGCTTAGGGAACTTTCAGAAACCTTATTAAATCCCTTAGGTAGCAAGACTGTCTGCAGTATACCCACTCTTCTCAGGACAGACATGAAGTTGAGAAGAGTGACCTCAGAGCACACAGGAACACAAGACATGATGAACACAGTGTAAAGTCACCATAAGCGTAAGGCAGTGCATCTTATGAGAAGACCTCACAACTCTTACTGGCCTTTCTCCCCGAAAGCCTCAGTTTATCTCAAATCCCTGCTTCTCACTGGTGGTGAATGGGGTTGCGCCAGGAAATGACCTTTTAGATCCCGAAAAGGCATGGACTCCTCTCAGGGGTCATTGAATACATAGGATGGGATGTGATGCAGCCTATTGTCCCCCTCTCACCAGGCTTTGTTTCCTTCTTGCAACATCATGTGCTTCCACACAAGCCTAGAGCAGTGACATGACTTAGAGCCAATGTCTTCCCTTTTTACCAGACCAGCCCCTCACCTGAGGAGTGGGTCTCCTCTCTCCTCCTTTCAGCTGTCCTTCTCCTGATCTCATCTGCCATCCCACAGCAGACAGCTGTCCCTGGTAGCCTGGTGACCTAGCCTGGCCCCTTCCTCTTATGTCCCAGCCTGGAGATGGCTATCCTTGCTGAGGGGAAGGACACCAGTCCCAGGATCTTAGAGCCATGAGTACCACCGAACCATCCTGAGCATCAATGTCCTATGGCAGTGGTTGACCTTTTACATGAAACTTCACCCGTCACAGCTGGCACTTAAATACTTTCTTTCCTTTTTGTCTTATTTCAGACAGGCTCTCTCTGTGTTGCTCAGCCTGTAGTGCTGTGGAGAAATCCTGGCTCACTGCAGCCTTGACCGCCCAGACTCAAGCAATCCGTACATCTTACCTCATAAGTAGCTGGAACTACATGCAAGCTCCTTTACAAATAAAGGATATATCCTTTATAAATTTTTGTAAAGACTGGGTCTTCCTGTGTTGCCCAGGGTGGTCTTGAACTCTGGGGCTGAAGCAATCCTCATGCCATGATGACTCAAGATGCTGAGATTTGACGTCTAAGTCACCTCACCTTGCTGTGAACCACTTTCTTTTCTTTTCTTCTCTTTTCAGTTTTACCTTAAGTTCTGGAACACATGTGCAGTATGTACAGGTTCGTTACAAAGGTATACATGTACCATGGTGGTTTGCTGCATCCATCAACCCGTCATCTACTTCAGGTATTTCTCCTAATGCTATCCCTCCCCTAGCCCCTACTCTCTGACAGGTCCTGAATTGCGATGTTCCTCACCTTGTGTCCACGTGTTCTCATTGTTCAACTGTCCCTTATGAGTGAGAACATCCAGTGTCTGATTTTCTGTTCCTGTGTTAGTTTGCTGAGAATGATGGCTTCCAGCTTCAACCATGCCCTAGCAAAGCACATGAACTCATCCTTTTTTATGGCTGCATAGTATTCCATGGTGTATATGTGCCATGTTTTCTTTATCCAGTCTGTCATTGATGGGGAATTGGGTTGGTTCCAAGTCTTTGCTATTGTGAACAGTGCCACAATAAACACACGTGTGCATGTGTCTTTATAGTAGAAACACTGAGTTAGGCACCTGCAGGGCCAACCAGGGTTTTCCTGCAGTCCCCACACACGAATTCCAGGGTTTTTGTAGTAGAAAGAAAGGAACACGAGAGCTTTTGTTTTTTTTTTTTGTTTGTTTGTTTTTTTGTTTGTTTTTTTAAATCTCTTGCCCAACCATTCTCACGCACCCAGAAACGTTGGGAACAGAGAGTCCCATGTCACCCTTAGTGGAAGTTGTGTCTCAGAAAGACATTTTGTGACAGAAATAAAGAATTTTAAGTCCATATTTACACGTGCCTTTTTCTCAGGGTGTTTTTTCTGTTGCCCAGGGTGGAGAGCAGTGGCATGACCATGCCACACTGCAGCATTCATCTCCTGGGCTAAAGCAGTCCTCCTCACACTGCAGCCTCCTGAGTAGCTGGGACTGCAGGTGGCCACCACACCCACCTAATGCACTTTTTTTTTTTTTTTTTTTTTTTTTGGTGAGGGGTGTCACTGTGTTGCTCTGGCTGCTTTCAAACACACGGCCTCAAATCATCCTCTCATCTCGTCCAATTTTTGTACATGCTTTTTATACATGCTCTACACTCAACCAATTCATAATTGTTTGCTTTCTTAAGGTTTTGTTATTGCACATGTCAACCTTTTGACTGGTAACTGATTTCCCTGACATCCTGCAAGATGATCTTGGCTCAGCAGCCCGTGTGATTTCAGCATTGGCTCACAGCAGCTTGGAAAGCTTGCACAGGAAGTATTTCTTAAGGAAAAGTGGAGAGTTTCCAAGAACCGTTTTGAAAAACAGAGACAACCAATGTCATCCCTTGCCTTTCCTCAGGAGCCAGGTTTTCTGTTTTCTCCAATTGTTAGAAAATCAGCAAGGTATTCTGTGATGAAAAGTTTTGATCTCTTAAATTGTCCGGTTTCTTCCTGCAGACCTTTTTGTTTTGTTTTGTTTTGATTTGATTTGGAGACAGAGTCTGGCTCTGTCTCCAGGCTGGAGTGCAGTGGTGCGATCTCGGCTCAGTGCAACCTCAGCCTCCCGTGTTCAAGTGATACTCTTGCAGCAGCCTCCCAAATAGCTGGTACTACAGGCAAGCACCACCACGCCCAGCTAATTTTCGTATTTTTTAGTAGAGATGGGATTTCACTGTGTTGGCCAGGATGGTCTCCTGACCTCGTGATCCACCTGCCTGGACCTCCCAAAGTGCTGGGATTATAGGCGTTGCCCACTGCGCATGGCCCAGACCTTTTTTTTTCTGGAAGGGTTGTAAGCAGAAGGGACAAAACATGTTCAGAAAAACACATTATAATATAAATTTAGTGGAAAGTTTCATCATATTTTAAAATGATAATGACAAAATCTTGAAGTTACAAAAATTGTAAAAATCAGTTTGTATGACTTCCACCTCTTTTGTTTCTACTACTTATCCAGTGAGAAGTGTAGAAAAGATAAATCCTTGCTTGTGACAGCTGCATTAATAAGTCAAACTGCTGGACCCCCGTCCATCAGTATCACACATCCAGATTTAATAGCCACAAAATGCAAAGGCATTTTACAACTGTACCCGTTTTCTTTATCTCATTGTAATTTCCATCAAACCCCTACACTACATTCAACATTCACAGAGTTAGAAGCACCATGGCTAAGAGAGATTCTATCTCAAATGTTGGGAGGGGGCTGCCGCAGTGGCAGCCCAGCTGAAGACAAGGCTGGAATGTGTCTTCACACCTCAAAACCCTCCTTTTTGAGACAGGGTTTCTCTCCTTTGCCCAGGAGTTTCTCTCCTTTACCCCTTTTTAAGACAGAGTTTCTCTCCTCCAAGCCCACACTGGTGGACTTACAGAGCACTGCAACGCAGGACTCTTCTGCTCAAGCCATCCTTCCTTCCTTACCTTTCTGAGTAGATGGGACTACAGACATGTGCCATGACACCCAGCTAATTTTAAAAATTGTGTAGAGCAAGGGTCTCACTGTGTTGCCAAGGCACATCTTGAACACCTGGCTTCAAGCAATTCTCTTCCCTCAGCCTCCCAAAATACAGGGATTACAGGTGTGAGCCACTGCATGTGACCTTTTTTCTCACTTTTTCCTTTTATCTAAGGCTTAAGGTTTATCTAAGGCTTTGCTCCAGCCCAGGAAACTGATTTTTCCCTCCCACTTGGAGGAAAGGGCAATTCAAACGTTCAGGATTCTGGGCCTGCTGAAAGTTCATTGGCAACAATTTTGTCCTGTCTCTACCTGCCTGCAGGAGAAAACAAAAATTAAAGTCAGCACCAGGCTACAGTTTCCCCCCCGTACATTATCCTGTGCACAACAGCGGTTGAGAGATCCAGTGAGCCAGTTCTCTTGCAGTTGGAGGGATTATTGTTAAATGCTGCGAGTACATGTATTTTTCATAATAGACAACAGCTCAGCTGTGACCTCATACTATGGGGAAATCCATAAGCTCCCAGGAGTGACAATTCATCATCTCTACGCCTTCACTCTTCCTTTATTCAAAGAAAACTTTCACTATATTTTAGTGAGTCAGGGTCTTGCTGGTGAATCACACTGTTGCTGCCACTGTGTCAGGGACCCCCAAGGCCACCCTCACCTTCAGTGATTCACAGACATTCTCTGCTGCCCTTCTGCAAACAACACTCCTAACTCAAGCCAGCCCCCTCACCTCAGGTCAGCATACCATTCCTCTCACCTTGTTACAGGTGTCACTCCTGCAATGATCTCTCCTCTCTCCTGAACCATCAACTGCTCCCTCTACATTGGATGATTCCCCAAGCTAAGGGAAAACTCCCTTTCTTTCCCCATGTCCTTCTGTAGCTACTAACACATTTATCTGCTGCCCTGCAAAGGAAAACTGCATGAACTTATGCAACACACTTCATTAGACTCCAGTTTCAAAATTATCCGCAACGGAAAAGGAACCCGAATATCCAAAAACAATTCTGAAGTATAACTTTGGAGAATTCACCCTACATGATGTCAAGATTCTCATTAGTTCTATTTTATTTATGGATCGATTATGTTATCAGTGAATTGGAAGAAGGTACCTTCTTGGCTTGGGGATTTATCCAATATAGAGGGAGCCATTAATAGTTCAGGAGAGAGGAGTGATCGCTGCAGGAGCAAAGTGCCTGAGACAGTGGGAGGCATGGGATCCTCAACTGAGTTGAGGGCGCTACCTTGATGTAGGAGCATTGTATGAAGTGACTGATTATGATTTTTAATCATCCAGCTCCATATGGAGATTGTGTTACTTCTCCACTTCTCCAGTATTCAAGACAGTGTGGTATTATGGGAAAATCAGCAGATCAAAATAAAGCCCAGCAATTGACTCACAAACACAATAAGTTGTTTTTCAGAATAGGAGCAAAGTCAATGAAATACTATACAGCCATAAAAAGAATGACATCATGTACTTGGCAGGAACATGAATGGTGGTGGCACCCATTATACTTAGCAAGCTAATGCATGAACCAAAAACCAAATACTGGATGTTCTCACTTATAATTGGGAGCTAAATGATGGAAACACATGGACACATGGGAAAAGCATCTCACAGTGGGGGTGGAAATGGGAGGAAAGAGAGAATCAGGAACAATATCTACTGATGCTGGGCTTAATACCTGGGTGATGCGATGATCTGTGCAGTAAATAACTGTGATGAACCTTTACCTATGTAACAAATCTGCACATCCTGAACATGTACCCCTGAACTTAAAGTAAAATTTGGAAATTCAAAAAGGCAATATCTCAGAATCCTTCTTTCTATGTCTTGGTCATTGTGTCGTTTACCTAAGCATTATGGTCACATAAAAGCTAAGGCATCACAACAGATAGTATGATTAGCAACTTAGCAGGATTATAGCCCAGTATGATCTAACATCAACTGTTAATATTGAATTGCATTTGACTCCTTGCAGTACTTAAGGAAAGTTGGTAAGTAAACATATTCATGCTTGAAAATATTTTTTAAACTAATGTAAAGTGGATCAACACTGATTACCACAGATGTCACTGTCACTGGATGCTAATGAAGCCCGTAATAGGAACCATAAGACACAGTCAATAATAAAGGGGGAAATAAAAGGGAACATATCAAAGCACCATCAGATGAATGCAGAGGCACACACATGAACTCACACTGCAGCTGCAGAAAGACATGGTAGGAAGTAAAGCCCCACCATGAATCAATTTTCCTTCTCACCAACTCATGACTTCACAAATGAGTTTACTGAGGTTCAAATACCTACAGTATAACTGACGAATTTAAATATCACTGAGTGCTATTTCAAGGATTATGTAGAAAGCTACAGACAACAGTGAATTTATTCTGAGCAAGTCTTAATCCATCATCTTCACAGATGGCTAGAGAAATGGCCTGTAAACATTTTGTCTGATAACCGAGAAAGTAGTGCCATTTAAACTCTTTTATAACAATGTGTGAGAAAAGCACAGTTTGTATATAGTCGACTAGGCAAATAGATATATGTATGTGCGTGGGGATATGGAGTGTCTCTGTACATTCTATATGCAGTGAACTGCTATTCAGTAATTAGTTTGACCTCCATTCTTTAAAGTGCTGGTTTTTTGGCTGACAACATTAATCATATGATCCACCATGGATTAAAAACCAGTTTAGAAATGATCAAAGCCTTTTCAGAGAACATCCTCAGTGGTTGATAAATGTTGCTATAGAATATATGCAAATACAATTGAGAACCCAATTTTGTCTGCTTCCTTAACAATTCTGTGTTTTTAGACACAGGTGTCATCTTTGATATGGGCCAGAAAAGCTACTACAAAATATACAATTCCTGATGAAGTGTGTGTTTCATCTACAGACATCAGTGTCTGCTTTGCACAGGTGAAGTCTTACTTGGACAGATGGCAACTCACAGGCAAAAGGAACAAAAGCTCATGTGACCTCTTGTGCTCTTTGTATCATGTTCAGGCTTTGCTTGGGTTGCACAGGGATCTCCATTCCCCTACCGTGCTCCCATTTTATGAAGCAAGTGGGAGAGTTGCACTGAACATGGTAGGTAGTAAATAATTTCACCTCAACCAACATGCAATGTGAGCTCAGGTAACAGTGTTTTCTCTGGTATTCTGAAACTTGCCAGCTGCTCAGAATCTGTAGACTTTGTCCCACCCACCCATCATCCTGTGGAAATCTCTGGTCAGAGATTCCAGTGCATGGAGGTTGGGAAGCTCTGGTCTTGTGGGAAATTGAGCCCTCCCACAAGTAGACTGGCTGTGTTGGTCCCAGGTCTGATTCCTCCCCTGGCAGTTAGAAAGTTGCTAAGGTCACGTGTCAGGCAACTCTTCTTGTCTCTTCAATGTCTTTCATACTTTCTCCTGAGTCCTGTTCCTCACAAGGCCTCCTTCACAACTTTCCCAATCCCAATGCAATTATAATCCTTTGAACTCATCCAGCAATCCAGAGTTATATTCCATAGGAATGGCAGCAGAAAGTTCAAATTTGGCAGGAAATTGAAGTCTGCCCCTTGAAGCTGGAATGAGGCCACTCAGGAATCATTAAAGTCTAGGTCTGCATGTAATGGTTAATATTAAGTGTCAACTTGATTGAATTGAAGAATGCAAAGTATTGTTCTTGGGTGTGTCTGAGAGGGTGTTGCCAAAGGATATTAACATTTGAGTCAGTGGACCGGGAGAGGTAGACCGTCTAATCAGTTGCCAGCGTGGCTAGAATAAACCAGGCAGAAGAACGTGGAAAACTAGACTTGCTGAGTCTTCTGGCCTCCAACTTTCTCCTGTGCTGGATGCCTCCTGCCCTCTAACATCAGACTCCAAGTTTGACAGCTTTTGGACTCTTGAACTTACACCACTGATCTGCCAGGGGCTCTCGGGCCTTTGGCCACGGACTAAAGGCTGCAATATTGGCTTCAATACTTTTGAGATTTTGTAACTAGGACTGCCTTCCTTGCTCCTCAGCTTGCAGATGGCCCATTGTGGGACTTCACCTTCTGATTATGTGAGTCAATACTCCTTAATAAACCCTGTTTCATATATACATCTATCTTATTAGTTCTGTCCTTCTACAGATTCCTAATACAGCATGAAACACTACTATCCAGCCATCTGATGGTATGACATTGACCATTTGCTAATTAGTTGCTCACAGAAAGTCTGAGTCCATAAACCACTATCTCCCATTCTTTAAGGACTCCTGAATGCACTATATTAAAAACTGGACTTAATAAGAAACGAAAGAAAGTAAAATTTAATAATGATACTGCCCTTGCCAAGAAAGAATAAAACGATAAAAGGTAAATTAAGTAAGATTTCATGATTACAAATGCTCTCACTTTAAAAATAAATCTTTGAAACATCACAATTCCTAATCAAGTTGCTTTAGAGAGAGAGAGAGAGTCAGAGAGTGATTGAGCAAACTTTCTTTTCCAACTCAAGGTATTTCCCTAAGAAGCCCAGGTAGATGGAATATATAGGAGTCATTTCAGCAATATACCATAATTTATATAAAAAAGGCTGCATTCTTATCAGGACCCCCTTCTTATCCTTTACTTCCATATACTATTTCCCACATCAAACTGCTAAGTAATACAAAGGTAATAAGAACAATAATCATGCACACAGCTTACGGTCGACATTAAGGAGAGTTTGTACACCACTGGCTTCATTAATGTAACTTTTTTTATTGCATTTTAGGTTTTGGGGTATACGTGAAGAACATGCAAGTTTGTTGCATAGGTACCCACATGGCAGTGTGATTTGCTGCCTTTCTCCCCTTCACCTATATCTGGCATTTCTCCCCATGCTATCTCTCCCCACCACCCCACTCCCCTGTCCCTCCCCCATTTTCCCCCAACAGACCCCAGTGTGTAGTGCTCCCCTCCCTGTGTCCATGTGTTCTCATTGTTCAACACGCGCCTATGAGTGAGAACATGCGGTGTTTGATTTTCTGCTCTTGTGTCAGTTTGCTGAGAATGATGGTTTCCAGGTTCATCCATGTCCCTACAAAGGACATGAACTCATCATTTTTGATGGCTGCATAATATTCCATGGTGTGTATGTGCCACATTTTCCCTGTCCAATCTACCATCAATGGGCATTTGGGTTGGTTCCAGGTCTTTGCTATTGTAAACAGTGCTGCAATGAACATTCGTGTGCATGTGTCCTTATAGTAGAACAATTTATAATCCTTTGGATATATACCCAGTAATGGGATTGCTGGGTCAAATGGAATTTCTATTTCTAGGTCCTGAAGGAATCGCCACACTGTCTTCCACAATGGTTGAACTAATTTACACTCCCACCAACAGTGTAAAAGTGTTCCTATTTCTCCACATCCTCTCCAGCATCTGATGTCTCCAGATTTTTTAATGATTGCCATTCTAACTGGCATGAGATGGTATCTCAATGTAGTTTTGATTTGCATTTCTCTGATGACCAGTGATGATGAGCATTTTTTCATATGTTTGTTGGCCTCATTCATGATAATCTTATCGGTCATTCTTTGAGATTTCTAATTACAAAAATATTGAAACAACTTTTAAAAACCCCTTCAAAATCGTACTAATATAGTTACCTGTATGCCAGTGTCCTAAATGATCCAGCTTTTACCAAACATACTGTCAAAAATACACATCAAAGGAATCAGTGAGTGTCATTCATTGAGCTCTTTTCTGGAGTTGCTACCCTGCTTCACTGAACTGCGTTTTGTCCTGAGCCAATACTGAAGTACCTTACAGTACAGATGCTTATAAGTATTAAGTATTTTTAAGCAAAATCATTCACATTTTCTAACATAGATTGTAGGAAGAATACAAACTTTGGAAGAAAAATATGAATTCCTTCTCCATAAGCGAAGTGTTCTTGGTAAGTCTAGATCTCTGAGCCTCAGTTTTCTTATTAATTTTTTTTTTGAGACAGAATCTTGCTCTGTCGCCAGGTGCCAGGCAGGAGTACCGTGGCGTGATCTCGGCTCACTGCAACCTCTGCCTCCTGGGTTCAAGCAATTCTCCTGCCGCAGCCTCCCAAGTAGCTGGAACTATAGGCACATGCCACCACGCCCAGCTAATTTTTGTATTTTTAGTAGAGCTGGGGTTTCACCATGTTGGCCAGGATGATCTCGATCTCTTGACCTCGTGATCCGCCCGCCTCAGTGCTCCCAAAGTGCTGGGATTACAGGCGTGAACCACTGTGCCTGGTTCTTATTAATTATATATATATATA
>NW_022437230.1:182603-200243 GCF_009761245.1 Sapajus apella
ACACTACCACAAAAAGAAATTTCTGCTAGTAGAAAACATCAAACGTTAAGCCACTCACAGGGATAGCCCCAATCAGCTGAGCAAGTTGTAAACATCATCTTGGTCTATATCGTCTTCCTCACCAATCCATATTTCACTCTGAAAACAGAATAGTGTGCAAGTTTGGAGGCCGAGACTGACAGAACCTGGGGTCAGGAGTTCAAGGCCAGCCTGGCCAATATGGTGAAACCCCATCCCTACTAAAAATAAAAAAAACTTAGACAGGAGTGGTGTTGGTGACCTATAATCCCAGCTACTCCAGAGGCTGAGGCAGTAGTGCTTGAACCCGGTAGGCGAAGGTTGCAGCCAGCCAAGATTGCGCCATAGAACTCCAGCACGGGGAACAAGAGCAAAACTCCTTAAAAAATCAAACCAAACCAAAACCAAAACAAAAACAAAAACAAAAAACAAACAAATCCAGAATACTGTGATTGGAAAAATGTATGTGAGAGGATACTATATTCGAGCACTTCCATGGCCAAATGTTAACTTGCAATTTTTTAAAATTTGGTAATACATTGAAAAGTAAGTCAGAGGGCATGTATAAGTGTGTATGCCTTCTGAATCGAATACTTGCACAGCCACTTAAGTTCCTCAAGCTAGCTGAGCAATGCCTCAGTGCTTACGGCCAGAGACACACCATTACTTCCTATGAGGTATAATTTCACAACTGGATTCTCTATCGTGAGACATTTAGGAAAATACAGCTTGAGAATTAAAGTGTCCACAGCTTTTGTCCTTTGGCACCAAAGGAGCATGTGCATTTGCTAAGCCCCACTCACCCTTTCGAACTTCCAAGATGGAGTTGCGAGGTGGCCACACAGCACTGGGAGGTCCCCATCAGGTGGGCACCTCTGTAGGGCGCTATACAAACCTTGGGGCCCAGGTCACTAGCCAGAAGTGTTCCTACTTTCCAGGCCGCTTCCTTACTGCCCATGCCATCTCAGCCCTGATCCCCCTTGAGAAGTATGGAAACAGTCCTCTGGTGGGGGTTCTGGGCATTTCTGGGACTTGGATACTGCCAACAGCACCCCAGCATCACCCAGGCTTCACCTAACCCTACCGCCCCCGGAATCCGAGGCCCTCCTTCCTTCGTTTTGACTCCCACAAGACAGGAAGGCCCATAGCCACAGGGTCGCAGAGACAGATGACAACCTCAAGCCCTTCTCCCTCAGAGTCAAGATCCTAGTCCGATCTTGCTGCCTGATCCTCCTCCGGAAGCCCGCTGTCTGCTCCTCACTCTCACTCATACTACAGTTTCCAGGTGAATTGGTCTGTGGACCTACCAGCTGCGTCTCAGTAGAAGAGAAAGAATCCAGACCTCAGGGACCGGAGCTGCAGGCTTAAAGCTCCATGGCATTCACCACATTGGGAAAGGGCAGATTGGAAGATGCCCAGTGAACTTGCACACTGAGGTGGGCACCGAAGGAGCATGTACAGTAACGTCCCCTCTTGCCTTAAGGGCTACACTGCCCATCCTTGACCTGCCTGGCCATGTTCTCTGTGCTTTCCAAGGTCCCCTCTAAGGACTTTGGAAGACATCCTCTCTGTGTGGTTTTTCTATGCCTCTGAGACTGAATACCTCAAATAATGTTACCCTTCAACTCACTCCATGCTCATCTGACCCTCCTCACAGCTATGGTCATCCTTTCTCCCCTGCCCGGGACCCCACAATGACAAGGCCATGGCGGTGTCACTGCCTTTTACTAGCAGGTTGACGGCCTCCATGAGGCCATGAACCAAGTGGCCCAACCCACGAGAAGCCCTTGCATTTTCCCTCACACTCACACTTCAACTTCTGGGGGAACTGATCTGTGGACCTACCTGCTGTGTTGTAGTTGGCAAGAAAGAAGTCACAACGTTTCCTTCTGCATCTCTGCAGGGACAGAAGACAGACAGCAGGCGCATGCGCAGCAGCAACTTGCATAGCAGTGGGCATGCCCATTGAGTCTGGACCTTGCATGGCCGACCATCGTTTTCCTGCTGTTCTCAGACCCGCATCCACAAGGTGTTTGTAGTGGAAAGAAAGGACTTAAGAGGCTTTTTGTTTTTCTTTGCCCAAATAATTTCATGTATTGAGAAACACTGGGAGCACATGGTCCCATGTCACCCTTAATGGAGGATGTGTCTCAGAAGGACCTTTTGTGAAAGAAATAAACTATTTTTATATGTTTAATTATGAATTCTTTTTTTTCAGACAGGGTGTTGCTTTGTCACCCAGGTTGGATGACCTTGGCATGACCATAACTCACTGAAGTCTCGATTTCCTGGCTCAAACAATCCTCATGCTGCAGCCTATCAAGTGAGTGGAACTACAGGTGTGAACACCACACATGGGCAATTAATTTCTTGTTAGAGCCTGGTCTCACTCCGTTGCCATGCTGGTCTCCAATTCCAGGGCTCAAATGATCCTCCCATTTTGACCAATTTTTTATACATGCTTTGATTAACCACTTTTTTTCTCTGGGTCTCAGTTTTCTGCCATGCTTCTAATAAATGTAATGCATTAAACTCTTCTCCAAACTAAATATATTCACACATGCTTAATTCTTTTTAGGTTCTGTTATTGCACATTTAAATCTCTGGATTGCTAACTGATTTTCCTGAATAAAACTTTAGGCCATTCAGACCATGTATTATGGTTCAGAGAAATCCATAGTTATTGATGATAGGATCTAGGCTTAGTCTACTGTGACATGATGCACAGTAGTAGTGACTATGTGCATCATACACTGTTCTCCCCAAATAGCAGCCAAGTAGCCTGTTCATAAGACAGGGCTGACATTATTTGCATAATACTGTAAAGGAAAGTACTACCCTGACAGAGGCACTATTATATCAGAAGTAGAAGGGATTTAGGTATATTTATTCTGATTTTGGAAGCTGGTGTAAAGTGGGTCTTTTAAAGTGGAGGACTGTTTGGTTAGAATTATGTAGGAATCATAATGATTTAAGATTGGTGGAACCAAGAAGACAAAGATTTTTAGGCATTGGTTCAATTAGTTTTGGGATTGAAAAATGTCATTTGACACTTTTTACTGAAGAGTTGATGGATCTTTCAGACAGTTGCTGAAATGAACAGTAATTTTCTTTTCAACTATTATTTTCCTGGGCAAGAGATTCCTGTATTAGTAAACTTATGTTGATGAAGCCAGTGGCGTATCAACTCTCCTTAATGTAGGCAGTAAGCTGTGCGCATGATTCCTCTTCTTATTCTGTATTACTTGGCAGTTTAATGTGGAAAATAGTATATGGAAGCAAAGGATAGGAAAGGGGTCATGATTAGAATGTAGCCTTTTATAAATAAATTGGGGCATGTTGTTGAACTGACTCTTACATATTCCATGCAGCTGGGATTCTTTTAGAGAAACATCTTGAGTTGGAAAAGAGAGGTTGCTCAGTCTCTCTCTGTCTTTCTCTCAAAAGCAACTTGAGTAGGAATTGTGGTGTTTCAAATTGTTTTTTTAAAGGAGTGACAGCAGTAGTAATCATAATCTGTTATTTAATTTACCTTTTGGAGATCCAAGATGGCCGTTTAGGAACAGCTCAGGATTGCTGCTCCCAGTGAAAGCGCAGAGGGTGAGTGGACGCCGCGTTTTTATTGCCCACAGACTAGGAAATTCCCGGGCAGAGGAGCTCCACGGTCGCCAGCGCGGCTGTTGGGGCCAGCGCGGCTGTGCCGGCCAGCGCCGCTGCTTTGCCCCACGCGGCTGCTTTGTCGGCGCCCCGGAGCCGCGGTTCTCCGTACAAAATACACCGGTCCGGGTGCCATTTAGGCTGGCGATTGGAGCCACGGGAAGTCGCCCATACACTGGTTCAAAAAGGGGACTGAGCAGAGAACCAAGACAGTAGATTCCAGGGCCAAAAAAGAAAAAAAAAAAAAAAGCACCACAAACCTCAGTGCCGCTGTTTAAGCCGTCCCAGTGAGTGGCCGCAGGGGAAAACAAACAGACCCCGGCGCCTCTTCAACAGGCGACTGGAACACCAACTTAAAAAAAAGGCTCTGAGGCAGGGAGCCAGGCGATCAGGCTCGGCTGGCCCCACCCCCACAAAAGAACAGCAACCAGAAACTCTGGATTGAGAGTTTCACAGCCAGCGCAGCTGAACCCGGGACGGTCCAGCTCTGTGGGGGAGGGGCGTCCGCCATTACCAGGGAGCCCGCCGTTGCCAAGGCAACCCGCCATTGCTGAGGCAGCCCGCCGTTGCCAAGGCAACCCGCCACAGCAAAGAGACTCTGCCCCAACAGAGGCGGGCCACCATCGCCAAAGCAGTTCTAACTACACCCATATAAACAGGACTGCAGGGAAGCTCACTCGGCAGCGGGGCGGAGCCCACAGCAGCTCAGCAAAGCTGCTATAGGCCGACAGTGACTAGGCTGCCTCTTTGCTGGGCTGCGCAGGTCTGAAGGAAAAAAAAAAAAAAAAGAAGGCGGCAGCATAACGGAAACTCATAAATAAAGCCCTAAATCCCTGGGACAGAGCACCAGGGAACAAAAAGCAGTTTATGAGTTCTCCTGCAGCAGACCTAAAAGTACCTGCCCAGCAGCTCTGAATGAACAACAACAAAGCTCGCAGCTCACCATTTGAGCTCCTATAAAGAAAAGACCATCTCCTCAAGCAGCTCCCTGACCCCTATATATCCAAAAAGACACCTCATAGAGGAGAGATCAGATTGACACTAGGCGGGTATCCTTCTGGGACAAAGATAGCAGAAGAAGAAAACTGGTAACAACCCTTGCTGTTCAACAGCTGCTGCAGGTGAACCCCAGGCAAGCAGGGCCTGGAGTGAACCTCAGCAGACCTACAGCAGAGGGGCCAGACTGTCAGAAGAAAAACCAAGAAGCAGAAATAACCTCATCATCAACAAACAGAACGTCAATCTGAAAGATTTGAGACCCAATCTGAAAGCCAGCAACTACAAAGTCGACAGGTGGATAAATCCTTAAGGATGGGAAGAAACCGGCGCAAAAAGGATGAAAACACCCGAAACCAGAACACCTCTCCTCCTAAAAGGGATCACAACTCCTCGCCAGCAAGGGAACAAGGTTGGATAGAGAACGAGTGTGATGAAATGACAGAATCAGAATTCAGAAAATGGGTAGTAAGAAACTTCTGTGAACTTAAAGAACATGTTCTAACCAAATGCAAAGAAACTAAGAACCTTGAAAAAAGATTTGACGAAATGCTAACAAGAATGGACAAAATAGAAAGGAATATAAGTGAATTGATGGAGCTGAAAACTGCAACACGAGAACTTCGTGAAGCATGCACAAGTATCAACAGCCGAATGGACCAAGCAGAAGAAAGGATATCAGAGGTCGAAGATCAACTCAATGAAATAAAACGGGAAGGCAAGACTGGAGAAAAAAGGGTAAAAAGGAATGAACAAAGTCTCCAAGAAATGTGGGACTATGTGAAAAGACCTAATCTACGTTTGATAGGCGTACCCGAATGCGACGAAGAGAATGAATCCAAGCTGGAAAATACTCTTCAGGATATTATCCAGGAAAACTTCCCCAACCTAGCAAGGCAGGCAAACATTCAAGTCCAGGAAATACAGAGAACACCACAAAGATATTCGTCAAGAAGAGCAACCCCAAGGCACATAATCGTCAGATTCACCAGGGTCGAAATGAAGGAGAAAATACTAAGGGCAGCCAGAGAGAAAGGTCGGGTTACCCATAAAGGGAAGCCCATCAGACTCACAGCAGATCTCTCAGCAGAAACCCTACAAGCCAGAAGAGAATGGGGGCCAATATTCAACATCCTTAAAGAAAAGAACTTTCAACCCAGAATCTCCTATCCAGCCAAACTAAGCTTCATAAGTGAAGGAAAAATAAAATCCTTTGGGAACATGCAAGTACTCAGAGATTTCGTCACCACCAGGCCAGCTCTACAAGAGCTCCTGAAAGAGGCTCTACACTTATAAAGGAACAACAAGTACCAGCTCAACTAAAGGGCAAAACAGCCAGCTAGCACCAAAATGGCAGTATCAAATTCACACATAACAATATTAACCCTAAATGTAAATGGACTAAATGCCCCAATCAAAAGACACAGACTGGCAAATTGGATAAAAAGACAAAACCCATCGGTGTGCTGTATCCAGGAAACCCATCTCACATGCAAGGATACACAAAGGCTCAAAATAAAGGGATGGAGGAAGATTTACCAAGCAAATGGAGAGCAAAAAAAAGCAGGAGTTGCAATTCTCATCTCTGATAAATTAGACTTTAAAGCAACAAAGATCATAAGAGACAAAGAGGGACATTACATAATGGTAAAAGGATCAATGCAACAAGAAGAGCTAACGATCCTAAACATATATGCACCCAATACAGGAGCACCCAGATGCATAAGGCAAGTTCTTAATGACTTACAAAGAGACTTAGACTCCCACACAATAATAGTGGGAGACTTTAACACCCCATTGTCAACATTAGACAGATCAACCAGACAGAAAATTAACAAGGATATCCAGGACTTGAACTCAGACCTGGACCAAGCAAACCTAATAGACATTTACAGAACTCTCCACCCCAAAGCCACAGAATATACATTCTTCTCAGCACCACATCACACCTACTCTAAAATTGACCACATAATTGGGAGTAAATCACTCCTCAGCAAATGCAAAAGAACGGAAATCGTAAGAAACAGTCTCTCAGACCACAGTGCAATCAAGTTAGAACTCAGAATTCAAAAACTAACCCAGAACTGCACAGCTTCATGGAAACTGAACAACTTGCTCTTGAATGTTGACTGGATAAACAATGAAATGAAGGCAGAAATAAAGATGTTCTTCGAAACCAACGAGAATGAAGACACAACATACCAGAATCTCTGGGACACATTTAAAGCAGTCTCTACAGGAAAATATATAGCAATAAGTGCCCACATGAGAAGCATGGAGAGATCAAAAATTGACACCCTATCGTCAAAACTGAAAGAGCTAGAGGAGCAAGATCAAAAAAACTCAAAGTCTAGCAGAAGACAAGAAATAGCTAAGATCAGAGCAGAACTGAAGGAGATAGAGACACAAAAAACCCTTCAAAACATCAATAAATCCAGGAGCTGGTTTTTTGAAAAGATCAACAAAATAGACAGACCACTAGCCAGATTAATAAAAAAGAAAAGAGAGAATAACCAAATCGATGCAATAAAAAACGATAAAGGGGATATCACCACAGATTCCACAGAAATTCAAACCATCATCAGAGATTATTACAAACAACTCTATGCACACAAACTAATAAACCTGGAAGAAATGAATAAATTCCTGGACACTTGCCTACTGCCAAGCCTAAACCAGGAAGAAGCCGAAACCCTGAACAGACCCATAACAAGGTCTGAAGTTGAGGCAGCAATTAAGAGCTTACCACCCAAAAAAAGCCCAGGTCCAGATGGGTTCACAGCTGAATTCTACCAGACATACAAAGAGGAGCTGGTACCATTTCTTCTGAAACTATTCCAAACAATACAAAAAGAGGGAATTCTTCCCAAATCATTTTATGAGACCAACATCATCCTGATTCCAAAACCCGGCAGAGACTCAACAAGAAAAGAAAACTTCAGGCCAATATCCATGATGAACATAGATGCAAAAATCTTCAATAAAATACTGACAAGCCAATTGCAACAGCACATCAAAAAGCTTATCCACCATGATCAAGTAGGCTTCATCCCAGGGATGCAAGGCTGGTTCAACATACGCAAGTCTATAAACGTAATTCACCACATAAACAGAACTAAAGACAAAAACCACATGATTATCTCAATTGATGCAGAGAAGGCCTTTGACAAAATTCAACAGCCCTTTATGCTAAAAACACTCAATAAGCTAGGTATCAATGGAACATATCTCAAAATAATAAAAGCTATTTATGACAAACCAACAGCCAATATCATACTGAATGGGCAAAAACTGGAAGCATTCCCCTTGAAATGTGGCACCAGACAAGGATGCCCGCTCTCACCACTGCTATTCAATATAGTATTAGAAGTTCTAGCCAGAGCAATCAGGCAAGAAAAAGAAATAAAGGGCATTCAAATAGGAAAGGAGGAAGTCAAATTGTCTCTATTTGCAGACGACATGATTGTATATCTAGAAGACCCCATCGTCTCAGCCCCAAACCTCCTGAAACTGATAAGCAAGTTCATCAAAGTCTCAGGATACAAAATCAATGTACAAAAATCACATGCATTCCTATACACCAGTAACAGACTTAAAGAGAGCCAAATCAAGAACAAACTTCCATTCACAATTGCCACAAAGAGAATAAAATACCTAGGAATACAACTAACAAGGAATGTAAAGGACCTCTTCAAGGAGAACTACAAGCCACTGCTCAACGAAATAAGAGAGGACACAAACAGATGGAGAAACATCCCATGTTCATGGTTAGGAAGAATCAATATCCTGAAAATGACCATACTGCCCAAAGTAATTTACAGATTCAATGCTATCCCCATCAAGCTACCAATGACCTTCTTTGCAGAACTGGAAAAAACCACCTTAAACTTCATATGGAACCAAAAGAGAGCCCGCATAGCCAAGTCAATTCTAAGCAAAAAGAACAAAGCGGGGGGCATCACAATACCAGACTTCAAACTATACTACAAGGCTACGGTAATCAAAACAGCATGGTACTGGTACCAAAACAGAGATATAGACCAATGGAACAGAACAGAGGTCTCGGAGGCAACACAACCTTTCTACAACCATCTGATCTTTGACAAACCAAACAAAAACAAGCAATGGGGCAAGGATTCCCTGTTCAATAAATGGTGTTGTGAAAGCTGGCTAGCCATGTGCAGAAAGCAGAAACTGGACCCCTTCCTGACACCTTACACTAAAATTAACTCCAGATGGATTAAAGACTTAAACATAAGACCTAACACCATAAAAACCCTAGAAGAAAATCTAGGCAAAACCATTCAGGACGTAGGTGTAGGCAAGGACTTCATGACCAAAACGCCAAACGCATTGACAACAAAAGCCAAAATAGACAAATGGGACCTAATCAAAATCCACAGCTTCTGCACAGCAAAAGAAACAATCATTAGAGTGAATCGGCAACCAACAGATTGGGAAAAAATTTTTGCAGTTTACCCATCTGACAAAGGGCTGATATCCAGAATTTACAAAGAACTAAAGCAGATTTACAAGAAAAAAACTAACAAGCCCATTCAAAAGTGGGCAAAGGATATGAACAGACACTTCCCAAAAGAAGACATACGTGAGGCCAACAAACATATGAAAAAATGCTCATCATCACTGGTCATCAGAGAAATGCAAATCAAAACTACATTGAGATACCATCTCACGCCGGTTAGAATGGCGATCATTAAAAAATCTGGAGACAACAGATGCTGGAGAGGATGTGGAGAAATAGGAACACTTTTGCACTGTTGGTGGGAGTGTAAATTAGTTCAACCATTGTGGAAGACAGTGTGGCGATTCCTCAAGGACCTAGAAATAGAAATTCCATTTGACCCAGCAATCCCATTACTGGGTATATATCCAAAGGATTACAAATCATTCTACTATAAGGACACGTGTACACGAATGTTCATTTCAGCACTGTTTACAATAGCAAAGACCTGGAACCAACCCAAATGCCCTTCGACGATAGACTGGATAGGGAAAATGTGGCACATATACACCATGGAATATTATGCAGCCATCAAAAACGATGAGTTTGGGTCCTTTGTAGGGACATGGATGAACCTGGAAACCATCATTCTCAGCAAACTGACAGAAGAGCAGAAGATCAAACACCGCATGTTCTCACTCATAGGCGGGTGTTGAACAATGAGAACACATGGACACAGGGAGGGGAGCACTACACACTGGGGTCAGTTGGGGGGAAATAGGGGAGGGACGGTGGGGGGTGGGAAGCTGGGGAGAGATAGCAAGGGGAGAAATGCCAGATGTAGGTGATGGGGAGGAAGACAGCGAATCACACTGCCACGTGTGTTCCTATGCAACAATTTTGCATGTTCTTCACATGTACCCCAAAACCTAAAATGCAATAAAATAAATAAATGGGAAAAAAAATTTACCTTTTATCTTTTATTCTTTCTTAGCAAGGACGCTAACATTATCAAATTTTACTTTCTTTTGTTTCTTATTAACTTCAGTTTAATAGTGCACTCAAAAGTGCTCAAAGAATGGGAGATTTGGTTTCTGGACTCAGACTTTCTGTGATCAACTAATTAGCAAATGGTCAATGTCATGCCATCAGATGGCTGGGTGGTAGTGTTGCATGCTGTATTAGTTAGGGATCTGTAGAAGGACAGAACTTATATGATAGATGTATGTATGAAGCAGAGTATATTAAGGGGTGTTGACTCACGCAGTCACAAAGTGAAGTTCCATAATAGGCCACCTGCAAGCTGAGGAGCAATGAAGACAGGCTGAGTTCCAAGACCTCAAAAATATTGAAGCTAACATTTCAGTCTTTAGTCTGTGGCTGAAGGCCCAAGAGCCCCTGGCAGATCACTGGTGTATAAGTTCAATAATCCGAAAGCTGTCCAACTTGGAGTCTGATGTTCCAGGGCAGGAGACATCCAGCTCAGGAGAATGTTGGAGGCTGAAAGACTCAGCAAGTCTAGTTTTCCGTGTTCTTCTGCCTGGTTTCTTCTAGCCATGCTGGCAACTGATTAGATGGTGCCCACCCAGATTGAGGGTGGCTCTACCTCTCCCAGTTCACTGACTCAAATGTTAATATCTTTTGGCAACACCATCTCAGACATACCCAGGAACAATATTTTGCATCCTTCAACCCAATCAAGTTGACAGTATCAACCATCACATGCAGACCTGGACTTTAATGATTCCTGAGTGGCCTCACTCCAGCTTCAAAGGGCAGGCTTGAATTTCATGCCAAATTTGAGCTTTCTATTGCCATTTCTGTGGAATATCACTCCGGTCCTGCTGGATGAGTTCAAGGGATCATAACTGCATTGGGATTGGGAAAGTTGTGAAGGAGCTGTTGTGACAAACAGGAGGCAGCAGAAAGTGTGAAAGACACTGGAGAGACAAGAAGACATCCTTGGAACTCTCTAGTGGCTAAGGGAGGAAACAGAACTGAGACCAACATAGCCATTCTACCTGTGGGAGGGCTCAACTTCCCACATGACCCCAGCTTCCTATGTTCCATGCATGTGAATCTGTGATCAAACATAGATTTCCACAGGATGTTTGGTGGGTGGGACAATGTCTACAGATTCTGGGCAGCTGGTAAGTTTCAGGGTACTAGAGTAAACTCTGCCACACGAGCTCAGATTAGTTGGTGGTTGAAGGCAAATTATTTACTCCCTACTAAGTTCAGTGCAACTCTCCTACTGGCCTCATAAAATGGGAGCACAGTAGGAAAATGGAGGTCCCTCTGTGAATGGATGTAATGCATGACCTTCAGCTATGCTGCAGACTTAGCAACCCTGCACATGACACCAAGAGGACAAGAGGTCACATGTACTTCCTGTCCTTTCTCCCTGTGAGTTCCTTCTGTCAAAGTAAGATTTCGCCTGTGCAAAACAAACACAGATATCTGCAGTTGTTAACACAAATTTCATCAGTAATTGTATATTTTGTAGTAGGCTTTGTGGCCCATATCAAAGACAATATTTTTGTCTGAAAACACTGAATTGCTAAGGAGGTGGACAAAATTGGGTTCTCAGCTGTATTTGCATATATTCTATAGCAACATTTATCAACCATTGAACATCTTCTCTGAAAAGGCTTTGATCATCTCTAAACTAGTTTTTAATCCATGGTGGATCATAAAATTAATATTGTCAGCCAAAAACAGCATTTTAAAGAATGGAGATAAAATAAATTACTAAATAGTATTCTCTGCATATAGAATATACAAATATACTGCACATCCCCATAGACATACATATATTTATTTGCCTAGTTGACTACATACACTGTGAATTTCTCACACATTATCATAAAAGAGTTTGAACATCACTACTTTATCAGTTATCAGAGAAAATGTTTATAAGCAATTTCTCTAGCCATTTGTGAGGACGATGGGTTTAGACTTGCTCAGAATAAGTTCACTGTGGTCTGTCGCTTTCTACATAATGCTTGAAATGGCACTCAATGATGTTTAAATTTGTCAGTTTTACTGTGCGTATTTGACTGTCAGCAAACTCATTCGTGAACTATGTCTTGGTGAGAAGGAAGACTGATTTGTTGTGGGGTGTACTTCCTACCATGTCTTTCTGCAGCTGCAGTGTGAGTTCATGTGTGTGCTTCTGCATTCATCTGATGGTGCTTTGATATGTTCCCTTTTATTTCCCCCTTTTTTTATTGACTGTGTCTTATGGCTCCTATTGTGTACTTCATTAGCATGCAGTGACAGTGACATCTGTGGTAATAACTGTTGATCCACTTTACATGAATTTTAAAAATATTTTCAAGCACGAATATTTTTTCTTGTCAACTTTCCCTAAGTACTTCAAGGAGTCGAATGCAGTTCAATATTAGTAGTTGATGTTAGATCATACTGGGCTATAATCCTGCTAAACTGCAAATCATACTAACTGTTGTTATGCCTCAGCTTTTATGTCGCTATAATGCTTAGATAACTTACACAATGACCAAGACATAGAAAGAAGGAATCTGAGATATTGACTTTTCTTTTTATTTCCAAATTTTACTTTAAGCTCAGGGGTAAATTTGCAGGATGTGCATGTTTGTTACATAGGTAAATGTGTGCCACAACAATTTACTGCAAAGATCATCATATCACCCAGGTATTAACTGTTCTTCCTGATCCTCTCCATCACCCCACCCCCACTCTCCAGTAGGCCCCACCTTCTCTGAGGTGTCCATATGTTTTATCATTTAGCTCCTACTTATAAATGAGAACATCTGGTATTTGGCTTTGTGTTCTTACATTAGTTTGTTAAGTATAATGGCTGCCACCACCATCCATGTTCCTGCCAAGGACACGATCTCATTGTTTTTATGGCTGCATTGTATTCCATGGTGCATATATACCACATTTTCTTGATCTGGTTTATCATTGATAGGATGGACATAGCAAATATCACAAATACACCTGGTACTTGCTTTGGGAAATATCACACTGTGGTGGGGCAGACAGACAAACAGAAGAGCAGTTGAAGTGCAGAGGAGAAACACAGGGAGGGGAACCAGAGGAATAAAAAACAATTAATGTAGCGGCCATGAGGCAGGAGAAAACAACACAATGTTTAGAAAAGATAATCCTTATACATTGCCTTTACCCCTTTCTGAAAATCAACTTATTATGTTTGTGAGTCTATTGCAGGATCCTACTTTGATCTGTTGATGTTTCCCCAATACCACACTGTCTTGAATACTGGAGAAGTAACACAATTGCCATATGGGACTGGATGATTAAAAATCACAGTAAATAGCTTCATACAATGCACCTAACTCAAGTCAGCACCTTCACCTCAGCTGAGGATCCCATGCCTCCCACCGTCTCAGGGGATTTCTTCTGTAGTGATCATTCCTCTCTCCTAAACCATCTGTATTGGATCAATCCCCAAGTCAACCCTAAGTCAATATTATGTGCTGAAAACTTATTTGCTGTGTGCGATACCACAAAAAATAAATCAGTGTTCTGGGGATGCAACACCACGCAACTCAATACAGCAGTGGGTCAATTGCTCAAGCAGTCCAATGGCCTGAAACTCTGTGTCAGGCCATTTGGTGTTTGGCTGGCGCCCTGGGGAAAAGACTGAAGGGTGCCAAGCCTGCAGGAAATGTCTGTCAGACCTGGAGTATGACTGCCCATCCAGGTTTGTGACACATAATTGTCCTTAAAGGTGACTGCAGATTGGACAGAGGGATTTCTTTTTCTTTTCCTTTTTTTTTGAGACAGACTTTTCACTCTTGTTATCCAGGCTGGAGCATAATGGCGTGATCTCAGCTCACTTCGACTTCTACCTCTTGGGTTCAGGTGATTCTCCTGCCTCAGCCTCCTGAGTAGCTAAGATTACAGGAGCACACCACCACGTCTGGCTAATTTTTGTAGAGATGGGGTTTCACCTCGTAGGCCAGGCTGATCCTGAACTCCTGCCTCAGGTGATCCACCCGCATCACACACAGCAAAGAAGTTTTCAGAACATACTGTTGACATGCAGTTGGCCTTGTCACACTTTGGTTATTTACAATTCACTTTCAGAATCAATGACATGTCTGACACCAGATACACTGCCACTAAATTAATATATTTAAATCAAATAATTTTGTGAACTCAAATGTATTTTAGAAGTTAACTCGACATTCCTACTTGAAATTAAAAGCAGGTTATCACACACTAGAAATGTAGTTGTAAGGTGGAACTCACTTTCTTCCCCCATATCCTTCTGTAGCTACTGATACATTTGCCTGCTGCCCTTCAAAGCAAAACTGCCCCAACATGTACAACCCACTTCATTGGAGTCATTTTCCAAAATTACCTGGAAAGGAAAATGAACCAGTACAGCCAAAACAACGTGAACTATAACTTTGGGGAACTCACACTACCTAATGTTAAGAGTGATGTTAATGAATGTGGTCATTTGGAAAAATCAACAAATTAGAATGAAGTCCAGCAATAGACTCACAGACATGATACACGGATTTTCAGAAAAGGTGCAAAGACAATGAAGAAAGACTGTCTTTTTGTGAAACAGTGTTATTCTTCCTCCTGCCCCTTGGCCACTATATTGATTGCTTTTAATACCCCTATGTCCCTTTCCTGTGTTTCCCCTTTGCACTTCAGCTGCTCTTCTGTTTAAGGGTCTCTCTGTCCCACCACAGTGTGACAGCCCAACAGCAAGTACCACTTGTTGTTGTTTGTTATTCCAATTTTCAGCATCCCAGATATTTCTCGTAACGTGGCAGGCCATTGATGCATATCTACTGAATTGATAAATTTACATTTTGTAATGATGGTAACAGAAAAGCATCTCCTGTGTTTTGGAGTAATTATTGACTATGTTAGGTTCCTAGGCACCTTACATGTGCTCTTTGGTTTTGTGCTGGACACTCTAGGGTAATGGCTCTGCCACGGTGCTCTGCAGCTCTTGTAGATCACCAAATAGGGCAAGTAGGCAAAGCTAGAGTGCAAGCTGACCTGAGTCTGGGGAGAATATCTTGAATGCCCTTGGAACACGGAAAGATAGGCAACATGTTGGGGGCTGCCACAGGTATTTTTGCATCAACTGTCTATCTGCCTAGAGGCTGACACAAGGCCATTCTTCATCCATCTCCCTAGTTTCAGGTAAGCATAGGACTCGTTGTCGAGTATAAAACTGCTCACTGCCTTAGGGCACAGGTGTGGGCTCCTCACAGGCAGAAAAACCCACCATCTGTGCTGAACATCACTCAGTACTTCCAATTCACTGTCACTATATGGGACTAGGGACATGGTGCCTACACAATGCTGATCTTGCTTTAGCTGTGTCTGCAAGCATACAACCACTAGGACTGCTTTGGGCTTATTGTCTCCATATGATGGTGAGTTTGTTTCATTTGTAGGGACATGGATGAATCTGGAAAGCATCATTCTCACCAAAGTGACTTAAGAACACAAAACTGAACACCTCATGTTCTCACTCATAGGTGGGTGTTGAACAGCGAGAACACATGGACACCTGCAGGGGAACATCACACACTGGGGTCTGTTGGGGTGTGGTGGGCTACAGGAAGGGCAACGGGGGGCAGGGTGGTTGGGAAGGGATAACACTGGGAGAAATGCCTGATGTAGGTGTCAGGTAGATGGAGATAGCAAAACACTATGGCATGTGCATACCTATGCAACAATCCTGCAAGATCTACACATGTACCCCATAACTTAAAGTACAATTTAAAAAAAGAAATGAAATTCTAAACAAACAAACAAACAAGAAAAGCAAAAACGAGATGGAGACTTGAAAGGATTGGCGTGGGTATCATTTGGAGACGGCACCCTGAGTGTGTCATTACCATAACAGGCAGCATGTCAGTGTCTCCTCACCTAAAGGTCTTGGGTCTATACATCAGAGAACACACCAAACCTGTCCCTTCTACATCTTCACAAAGGAGAAAGAAGCTGTGTAGCTGAGAAAGGAAACTATTCCCCTCCTCCTAGTTCTCAGACCTGTTTCTATGTAAGTTGGAATCCAGAATCCATTAAAATTAAGATTCCAGGATTCACACCCGGTGGATCTCATATAGTGTAATCAGAATGATGCCCTAGGATCTGGGAACTTACTGGCCAGCCTAGGGAACTTTCAGAAACCTTATTAAATCCCTTAGCTAGCAAGACTGTCTGCAATATACCCACTCTTCCCAGGACACACATGAGGTTGAGAAGAGTGACCTCAGAGCACACAGGAACACAGGACAGGATGAACTAGTGTGAGACTCACCATAAGGGTAGGCCAGAGGGATATTTGAGAAGGCCTCACAACTCTGTCTGGCCTTTCTCCCTGAAGGCCTCAGTTTATCTCAAGTCTCTTCTCTTCATGGGTGGTGAATGGAGGGAATGTTAGAAAATAACCTTTTAGATCCCAAAATTGCATGGGCTCCTCTCAGGGACCATTGGACACACAGAATAGGAGGTGATACCAGCTATTATGCTCCTCCCACCAGCCCTGGATTCTTTCTGGCCACGTCATGTCCTTCCACAGGAGCCTAGAGCAATGTCAGGATGTAGGGCCAATATCTTCCCTTCACTAACAGACACCGGCCCCTAGTCTGTGGAGGTAGTCTCCCGTCTCCTTCTTTCAGCTGTCCTTCTCCTGGTCTCATCTGTGATCCCACAGCAGACAGCTGTCTCTGGTAGCCTGAAGACCTAGTTGGGTCCCTTCCTCCTGTGTCCCAGCCTGGAGAGGGCTGTTCTCACCAAGAAAGACATCAGTCCCAGGATCTCAGAGCCGTGACTACCACAGAAACATCCTGAGCAACAGTGTCCCATAGCAGTGATTGACCTTTGAAATGAAGCTTCACCACACACCCCAGATGGCCCTAAAACACATTCTTTGTTTTTGTTTTATTTCAGATGGTGTCTCACTCTTGCTCAGCCTGGTGTGCAGTAGAGAAATCATGGTTCACTCCCAGGCTCAAGTGATGCTTCAATTTCAGCCTCCCAAGTAGCTGGGACTACAGACACACCCCACCATGCCTGGATGTTTTTTAGAAATTTTTTTGTTCAGACCAGGTCTCCCTATGTTCCCTAGGCTGACTTCAGCCACCATGCCTAGCCCTGAAGCACTTTCTTATCACAGAAAGTAAAGCAAGACAGAGGAGGAAGGGGCCTGTAACCCCTCTTGGGAAACATTGTGCCTTCTTCCTTGGTGCCCTGTTTTTTCCCTTGTACCAAACACAACATTCCTATTATTTTGATGTAAGTAACAAGTTTGAGGATACTTCTTTTCATCTGAAACTTGTGGTTTATAAAGACACTATCATGGCCTAGTTTGGGATATATTGGACGTTTCCAAGTGGAGTTGTGGTTGTTGGAATAATTGGTAGGGGCTTCTGGCATTTGGGGACTGAGTGTTACAAGGAGGCAAACATCTCTTTCCATAGTCTTCAATAAACTGGATTTTCCATACATGTCACTTC
>NW_022437230.1:205243-208563 GCF_009761245.1 Sapajus apella
AGGATGGAATCCCACGGCTGTGTCATGCCATAGCCTGTAAGGAGACAGTGTAGGTAGGATCCAAGTAATTTTGCTTCAGCAAGTTTCCCTGGTTGCTTTCCCCCTTTGTCTACCTAGGCCCTAGTTCTTGCATCCAGCTCTATAGCCTAGGGAATTCTCACATATTTTGTGGCAAATGGCATATCTTAACAAAGGATGCAGATAAAGACATACATAGGGGAAGGAATGATGGAAGAGGCGGGGAGCTTCCATGGCCTCTATGAGCATGCTACCCTCCATGTGTTCAGCTAGGTAGAAGCTCTCTGAACCCTGTTTTTTGGGTTTTGATGGAGGTTTAATTGTATAGGCATAATTGATTAAACTGTTGGCCCGCCATTGGAAATTAACTTAACCTCAGCCTTCTCCGTGTCCTGAAGGTTGGGGATGGGGCTGAAAGGCTAACCCTCTAATTCCCAATCCTAGAGCTGCCTAGGAGCTCCCAGTCATTGGTCAACTCACTAGCATACAAAAAGGCATCAGCATGTGGAGTTTCTACAAATTGTAGTTGTATAACAGTAAGCAAGGTCCAGCACAAAATATATATTTCATGATAATACACAGGTGTATACCAGCCAAATCAGAATACAAAGTTGGAAAAATTATGCTTTCTATTCAGACATGAGTCTCATTCACCCCGGCTGGAGTTGCAGTGGCTTAAACATGACTACTTTCATCCTCGAACTCCTAGGCTCAAGGGATCCTCCCACCTCAGCTTCCAGAGTAGCTGGGGCTGCACCTACACACACACAGGTATACATTCATGCATTCATTCATTTATTTTTGTAGAGAAGGCGTTTTGCCATGTTGCCCAGGCACATCTCAATCTCCCAAGCTCAAGCAATCCTCCTGCCTCAGCATCCCCATCTGTTGGATTATAGGTGTGAGCAACTTCACCAGGCCAAAATTTTCAATAGTGTCTATTATGTGAGAATAAATGAACAAAACATGTGCAAAACTTCTTTGGAGAAAACTGGAAAACTTTATTGAGATTTTTAAAAGTCAAATATCTCAGATAAATGCAGTTTGCATTCTTTCAGCTCGTCTTCGTTTAAACCTGTGGTTTCTCTTCTGCTGCAAGAGAAACATAACAGGAGGGAACATTACTAGCACAACTGTATTCAGATGAAATTAAAGGTATGCAAAGGACATCAAAGTTTTCATTTTATACAATGGACTAAAACCAGAAGCCCAAGAGTCACCACATGGCTAGCATTCAACTAGACCTCTGTAGACACTCTGAAGATACACTTCCATGCATATACAGTAGCAACATTGTTTAAGCACACCCTGCTTTTAGTGCTAGAAGGAAACCAAAAGACAGTCTAAACTCAGAACACATTAAATCAAGTGAGCCTATTAGAAGGGGCTTAGATTAGATAGCAAACATTGTGTAGACTTTTACTCAAACTACAACCAGAATACAAAAAACCTAAGAAACAGAAGCAATTTCTGAAAAAAACTCCTTCAGAAAAAAATATATAATGTAATGTTTTGGCTTGAAACTATGGCCTGGATGCCCAATAGGCTCCTGCAAATAGTCTGAAAACTATCTGGCCGGGCGCGGTGGCTCACGCCTGTAATCCCAGCACTTTGGGAGGCCGAGGCGGGTGGATCACGAGGTCAAGAGATCAAGACCATCCTGATCAACATGGTGAAACCCCGTCTCTACTAAAAATACAAAAAATCAGCTGGGCATGGTGGCGCCTGCCTGTAATCCCAGCTACTCAGGACACTGAGGCAGGAGAATTGCCTGAACCCAGGAGGTGGAGGTTGTGGTGAGCCGAGATCGCGCCATTGCACTCCAGCCTGCAGAACAAGAGCGAAACTCCGTCTCAAAAAAACAAAACAAAACAAAACAAAAAAAAAACTATCTTTTGAGAAAACAGTTAATGTCACATTAGGGAATACATAAGTGAAGTGAACAGAAAGGACAGTTTTGTGTTTTTTTCTCTCTATTTTGTGGAAGTGCAATAATATTCCTTTGAGCTAGTTTGCCCTTCTTTTTTCTTTAACATACACTAACCATTTGCATCCAGTTTTAACCTGTAGTCCTCATGTCAATATAAATAATGATACATTTTTCACTTTAAAGTATTCTGGTTTGTATAATTAATTAAATGGTCATATAAGTTTTAAGGGATCACCATCATGATTGATATTAAAATGTGAAAGAGTTATACATCATAACCAGTGTGGAAAAAAAAGAAATGGAGATGGAAACAAATCGAAGAGTTAGACATCTGGAAAAGCTAAACATTTCCTTCTAAAAGTAACTGTTTTTGAGGGACAACTGGCAAATTTCACAAGTCCTTCCACAGCCTTTGTGATGTTTAGATATTGAGGTATTACAGGAATATATTAACGTAGGCATTTCTGGCATTTCAACCGTTTCATCCACACTCTGAAAACATTAGTGTTCAAGAATGTATTCCCTTTCAGTTATGCCCTACATTCAATACTTGTGCCTTGTTCACTCATATGCCATGTTGTGCCTTTTCCATTTTCTTCAAGATTGTTTAATCTACTGGATGCTCCCCTTCCAGCTATTTCTCCAAAAAAAAAAAATAAAATAAAAAACCCAATCTATTAAATGTATTACTTTCAGATTAGTTTTGCTTTTGTTAAGGATTTGCATCTTTCATTTACCGCCTGTTTCCTTTTCTCTTAAGTTTATTCTGTGACTCATTTATTATTTTTTAATTTAATATTATTTTCTTGTATCACATAATTTACTGTCTATTTTAATAAGATATACGTTTAATGCTATGACTATCCTAAGAATGCAATTGAAGCTTGGTCAATAGGCTCCTGGAAATCGTCTGAAAACAGTCTTTTAATGTAGATAGTCTAATAAAGTTGTTCAGCAGTGTGGAGTACAAACATTTAGGTAATTTCTCCCCTAAACATGCAGTGCTTCCTTTCAATTCAGACGTTCTTTTAATTAAGTCAGCAATTTGGGAAACATGCATAAAAGATATCTATTTCGACCACTCAGGACTTAGTATTCTTTGAACTTTAAATCGTATCGCTTGAAGACTCAAGGCAGAAACCTGTAATATATAACCTCTGATATGGTTAGAGGTTACCATGTGTGTCTTCAATCTAATTACACACAGTAGCTCACGAAGACTTACAGCAGGGCAGGGAACACGCTGAGCACAGGCATCTTACAACCAGTTTGGACATCACTGATTTATATGCATGATCCCTACTTCATGAGCCAGAAAACATGACTGTCTCTTTCTGTTTTATTATTCAGTAATTCTTTTTTTTTTTTTTTT